>NC_142573.1:15028289-15332368 GCF_041283825.1 Pyrus communis
ATTTGTACTCTTATATATTTTTTTTTGTGCACATATTTTTAATTTATTATTTGTACCCATAATTTTTTTCATCTTTATTTGTACCCATTCATATATTTATAATGTACCAATTTTTCATAAAAAAAAAAATGTACCACTTTGTTAAATGTATATGAATCACTATTTAAAGCATATCCATATTTAAAAATAAAAATAAAAAAATTTCTGAGATTTCACACAATTCAAGTTTGAGGAAAAAAAAATTGAAAATCCCTATTTAGTATTAATCTTCCCATCATTTTAGAAGGATTTATTTTCTTTATTAAATTCTTAATTAATACTGAAATTCAATATTTTGTGCTTCAATCAAAGTATTCGAATAAATAAATTTAAGCCTAAGATTTTGGTGAACCAGAAACTGGAACCAAAGTTTTCCTAGATTATAACATATAAATTATTATTTTTTATTAATATAATCTAAAGATGAGATATATCAACCTTGTCGTACTTAAGTTTTTTAATACACGTAAGAAGTTCTTGAAAATGAAGTGGATTCACAAGCAAAACTAGGCTTCAATTAGGGGTGGGTATAAAAACCGCCAAACCGCAAAACCGCATCGAACCGTAAGAAAAAAAATCGAAAAAAACCGTGTTGACCGGAAAAGTCAACTTTGAGTGAAAAACCGAACCGAACCGTTCAAACCGGTTCCGGTTCCGGTTTTGAATGACCAAGAACTGGCCGAACCGAATCGAATCGTACCGAACCGTTTTATTAATAATAAATAAATAAATTATATATACACACACATGTCATGGTATAATAGGTTGAAAAATAGGTTGAAAAATTGTGTACAGGAGCTGCTGCTTCTTGCTTGCTCTTTGAAGTCTGAAAACTTGCAATTTGTTTCATCATTTTTTTGTTTGTTGACTGATTGACCAGTGCATATGTATTTTAGTTGTCTCTTTTTGTTGACTTGGTGCCACTACCAAAGACATTTGTATTAAAAAAGATGTGTTGTATGCAATTTTATGTAATCAGTTTTAGAAGATGTATTTGAATGCATAATGATTTGGTGTTCAAATAATTTATTATTAGGAACCGTAAACCGGCAAGAACCGAATCGGAACCGGTGTAGACCGAACCGTAATGTTCTAGTCATAAATTTAAGTGGAACCGCACCGAATCGAACCGTTAATATATTTCGGTTCCGGTTCTAATTTAGGGATGAAACCGCACCGAACCGCACCGTGCCCACCCCTAACTTCAATCCAAAATTTCCCCTTTTATTACAAAAGATATTATCATTTTCTTATTTATATCAAATGTAGAGAAAGAGTTGGAACCCGCACACAATAGGTTAAAAAAATGCTGACCACCGAGCCAATCGACCAACGCCTCCATGCTAAAATATAAGTATTGAGCACCTTTAAATTTTGGGTAGAATGACCTGTTTTGGTTAAAAAGCGGGGCTAAAAGCTAGTATCCCAATCAAAACTATTTAATACAAAACTAAATGAATAAAAAGGAGATTTATCAAAGTAAAAAATTATCTAAATCTAAATCAAGATTTTAAATCGTTAAACTGTTTGCTACAAAATTATTTTATCTGTATAATGACACTGTCATTTGAAATGGAATGACAAAGCATGTTGGAAACAATAAAAAATTCTTATCCAAAACAAACAACTCAAACGTTACATAACATGGCAAATCGTCAATTACTCCACCCAAAACACACTAGAATGAGGGTGGCAACATATCTACTCGCACTATATAACTAACAATACAGAGAATACTGGAGTAAAAAAAAACAGTAAAAACAAATATAAATGTCTATTGAGGAGAAAAGACTAATAAAAACATTTAGTTGGAGAATGTGCCCAGTCAGATTTTTTTTGGGAGCAGTTTTTGCTTACATCCAATCCCTACAGAACACGTGTTAGGTTGAAATTGGATATAAGCAAGACCAGTTCTGAATTTTCAATAACCAAGTCCAGCTTTTTTTTTTTTTGATGGTTTTATTCACACATTTATCATTGATCTTATTTATGTTATTAAACGAAAGTTGAAACATGTGTGAAAGTAAAAAAAAAAAAGTAATGCTAGAGATACTAAATTTAAAAACTAAAATTGCAAACTAAATGATGCATTACCAATAAAAACAAGAACATATATCAACATTTAAGTAATAAATCAATCACCAACTTAGATATTTTTTAGCTTTCATAATTTAGTTTCTAAATTTAATCTCCCTAATATTACTTCAAAAATAATTGCGTGGATCTTCCTCCTCCTCTTTTATCGGCTCCCATCCTATCCAGCACTCCTGTCTCTGGGTTTATCTTTCTGTCTCATCCAGCTGCAAAACATACGTGCCATTTCTCTTCTTCTACTTCTTTTAAGTGATAAGCACACTCTTTCAAATTCATTAATATATATATTATTTTATTTGTTTAGTTCTAACTTTTAGGAGATAAGGACTACCAAGTCGTGCAAGTCCCGACTTGGTTTTCTTTTCTTCTTATCACACTCTGAGACGAAGAGAGGGGGAGAAGAGAGAGAGAGAGAGAGAGAGAGGATGTTGGAAGGCAAAGCTCTTATAGAGGACACAGACATGCCAGTGAAGATGCAGCTGCAAGCCATGGCAGCTGCTTCTGAAGCTCTGGATCTTCACGATGTCTTTGATTGCAGATCTATAGCTTCCCACATCAAAAAGGTACATTCTTTCTCAATTCCCACACACATATTTTTGTGGGTTTTTGATATGAAAATCAAATGCAGGAGTTTGACATGAGATATGGATGTGGTTGGCAATGTGTGGTGGGATCAAATTTTGGGTGTTTCTTCACTCACTGTAAAGGAACTTTCATATACTTCACACTTGAGAATCTCAGCTTCTTAATCTTCAAAGGGGATTCTTCTTCCTCCTCCCCCTCCTCATCCAAAAGCTAACACACTGTTTAGCAGCAAAGAAAAGAAAAGAAAAGAAAGTTGGAGAGATCCAGGAAGGCAGAGAGATGTAGAAAAATATACAGAATGTGCCCACGTAGCTATTAGCTTGCTAGCTCGGCTAGGTAGGAGTTTTGTGATCAACAACTTCGTAATGCTTTTCTATGCAATAGCTTTTTAGCTTTTATTCATTGATACCCAATCCCATAATTGAATCTTTGATTTAGGGTCTGTTTGTCGGGAATTTGGCAGCGATTCATGCGTTTTTCTGTGAAATTTTCAGAATAAAATTTGAGTTGAGTGCCTATTTATTTACTTATAAAAGAAAACATAAGAATCCTATAAATAAACTTAAAATTTCCAAAATTGGCAAAAACACACTTGTACTATGGAAGGGAACTTTGGGCCCCAAAGTGCTGGCGCATGAAGGGAAGGGAACGTCCTAGGTTGATTGAATATTCAGCAAAAGTCTCACAGTTATCGGATCATGATTAATGAACCTCCTCGCATGTCAAAAGTGGGCGGAGCTTTATCTAGAGAAAATTTTGAATATATCGGAAACAAGATTTGATTTATCAAGTATAATAATACAATTTATTAAAAAAAAAAAAAAAATTAGCTAATTAAATTATTATACTTGATTTATTCAGCACATTTAAAAAAAAAAATTATCTACATGAAAATTTTCAGAGTACTGAGAGAACCTTACCTCAACATTGACAGCAGGAGTACTGAACCAGTAACAGTTAGCCACATAGCTTTTCTGTTTTTCAATTAAAATGATTTTTTAAAATTCTGAAACGGTGGGCACGAAATGATATTTGATCTTATTAGTTGATCAATGTGGTTAAATGTTAATTGTGCACCTGAAATGTTATTTGTTGCTGATTGTGAAAGTGTTGTTGAAATATGTGAATGATGAAATGATATATTAGCGCATCACTTGTATTGGGAGTGATGTTAACCAATGAGAATAGATCCAGTGAGATAGATTAATTAAACGTGTAAAACAAAAAAATTGTTGGGTGGTTAAATCTTGAGAATTTTAACGAAAAATTTTCGGTATTGTTCACTCTAACGAAAAATCATATTTTTATACTAAAAAGTCAATCCTAGTACTATTCACTTTATCATTTATTTTGTCCTTATCGTTAAAACTCAAAGTTTTCAAATCATTTTTGTTAGTTTTTTTTTAAATCTTATTAATTGTAATCTTACCTGTATACCGAATTATGTAATGTCTTGCTTTAAGTGGCCCAACAAAGTTACAACTAAAATTGATAAAAGAATGTAGAGACTTCTTTTGTTGGGAAGGGGCGGAGGTAGAGATACAAAATTGAAACCGATGTCCTGGAAGAAGGTATGTCCCCTAAATAACCAGGGTGGCATTGGAATCAAATGTATTGACCATTTTAGTAAGGCTTGCTTGGCTAAACTGGGATGGAAAGTTTTAACCAATGAGGATAATTGGTGTGTTAAAATAGTTAAAAATAAATATTTGCGTAAGGTTGATCTCTTTAATTCTAAGGTTAAACAAAATTATTCCCTTGCTTGGAAATATATTCTTATTAATAGACTTATTATTCATAAGGGAATGAGGTGGATTGTTGATAATGGTGAAGACATCTTCTTCTGGACCCATCAATTAATTTTTCCTTACCCCTTATTTTATTTAATTCCTCAATGATAGGAATAATATTGATTGAGGGCTTAAAGTTAGCGATTTTATTGTTAATAATAGTTGAGACAACAATAAACTAAGTAAGGTAGTGGATTGCGACATCAGTAGAAAGATTTGCCTAATTCTCCTTCCTTTACAAACTTTGAAGGATAAGATAGTTTGGGGTTTATCCAATAATGGAACTTTTCCATCAAGTCTACTACTACTTGGCTTCAAAATCGGAATAACCATTTTGCTAATCGTATTAACTTGTTATAGAAAATGTGGAAGCCAACTATTCCTCCTAAAGTTAAAATGTTTCCGGCGCATGATACATGAAAGATTACAAACCAGAAAATGTTTAAGTAGGTTTGTTAAAAATATTGACACGATATGTTTGTTGGGTAATGAAGTTGAAGAAGACCAATGCCATCTTTTTTACAAATGTTGTTTTGCTAATAAAGTTTGGAACTTAACTTTTGGCAATCTCAATTCTGATTACATTAGTACGAAAGATAACTTTCTTGATTGGATAGATTCTTTAAATTCTAATGACAAAGATAGTCTCTCTAATCTTAGTAAAGTTATTCTTAACTGTTGGCAAATTGGATGGGAAGAACTAACTTGGTGTTCATAAGTGTGCCACCAGTCCCGATGCATTGTGTTGCTAATGCTGCTAGTGTTGGTTTAGTCTCCTTCAAAGCTAATGGAAAGCTTGAGTTCAAGGAGTTAATGCTCTCCTCTACTTCTGTTAAATGGCATCCCCTTGATTAGAACGAGATTAAGCTCAATTTTGATGGTTCAGTTTCTAATAACCGTGCTGCTATTGCCTTTTTACTCTTTAATAGTAATTCCCAGGCAGTTGGGAGGGGCCCTTCAATTTGGATAGTGCTACTATTTCGGTGGCTGAAGTGATGGGTTTACCAGAAGGTCTCTGGTTTGCTAAGCGTAATGGTTTTCAAAAAGTGTATGTGGAGGATGACTCTAAACTCATTATTTAAACTATGCAAGGTCATTGGGATGTTCCCTAGAGAGTCAGTTCTATCATCATTGATGTTCATTAACTGGCGCGGTCTTTCATTCATATTGATTGGAAGCACATTTCCAGGGAGGCGAATTTTGTGGCGGATACCTTAGCTCATCTTGGTCTTTCCAATTCGAATCCTCAGTTTGGGATTTTTGTTTACCTGATGTTGTTCTTCTTGCTTTTCATTTTGATTGCATTGGAAACTGTTGTACTAGAGGTTTTGTGATTTAATGAATTTTCTTTGCATAAAAAATAATATTGGCATTGGTTGTTGTCTGGAACTCTATGTTTCTGCCAATTAATGCCATGATAAATTTTGGAGTTTAAGACAATGATGAACTACGAATGGCTTTATCCTGTCTTAAAGTATGTAGACAGTTTAACAAAAAGCTTAGATACAGCCATAAAACAAACAAAAGAATGTTACGTTGTTGAATTATTTGGTTGTTTTTGGTACTTCACTTTGTGGGACTACTGGCCTTGTTGATTAAGTGCTTTGTGTAAGTATTTATTCAAGTTTTCAATCTAGCTTGACTTTATGTGGTTGTTTCGATATGGCCTGATGTTTTTTGTCGATCCTAGACGTATCTTGTGATCTGGAAGTCACACGGAGTGTTCTATGAGTGGGCTCGGGGTGGAATACAGGTTAGGGTGTAGGGTGGAAATTTTAGGATTTTTAAAATTTCTAGGAATTTTAGAATTTCTTTGCAATTTTTTAGACTTTTTATATTTTTTATTATATATACGTATATATAATTTTTATGAATTTTAAGAAATAATGTCATTTAATAGTTATTTATTTATTATTTTTTTTAAAGAAATTACTGTGATGTATTAGAATTATTTCTTTATTATGATTTTTTTTACATATGTCATCGTAGTTGATCAACTGTGGCCATCGTTCTTCATTTGGTTGGGGTTAGGATGACCCGACAGAAATGGTGAATATTTCACTGGCAAGAATTAGTGTTACCAAGACGGCCATCGTAGAGTAAGTGGTTGGGCCTATTGCATCAGCTTCATTGGTTTAGAAGCCCTGATCTGCCCTACATACATAGCCAGAAACTACATGGTGTTGTGCTAGCCCAACCCCCATTGTTGACGCCTGGCAGGATGATGCCGATTTGGCTGCCATGCCCTTATGAGAGACGAAGAACTCCCAGCCAGTATGTGAAGAAGGTGAAAGTGTAGGGATTTGTGGAGGCTTGTCTTTGATCGAACTATTCACATAACACAAAGCAAGATCATGATCGTTTATAACCCAAGATATCGGTGGTGAATGCTAAAGTCGACAACCTGTTGACTCATGACATGGGAGCTATCATTTGCACCAAGTGCCCCATGAAAGCCCCTTTATAGAATGAGCTTGCCCCTAAGGTGAAAAAGGAAATGAAGAAGGAGATCTTAGTATGTGAGCTTTTTAAAAGTTATTGATTTATTAATTTTACTTATTTAGTGTATTTTTTAAAGTAACACTTATTTTTTTTTTGTCTATTTCTAGCCAACTTCGAGATTGACATGGAGCAACTGGGTATGTTCAAGTACATAAACCGAGTGTGGACCAATCAGTTCAAGGAGTGGAAATACGAGCTGCACAAATACTTCGAGACTTATGTTCTAAAACTCTTAGCGATCCACCCCTGAGTCTATGGAAATGATGAACAAGTGGCACTAGCTCTAAGGTCATTCTCAAAGCCAGGAATTTTTAGAACTTTTTTTAACTTTCATTTCATTCCAATTCTCTTTTTTATTTTATTTTTATTTTTATTTTTTTAAATTTAATCAAATTTTTATTCATAGTGGAAATTTGAAATAAGGCTAATTGGGAAGTGAAGAAGCACATCCATCACTCTGGTACTTGGCCTCTCACTTACCAAGCCGAGGAAGGAAATTGATGCCTGGGGGATACGCGTGCTAATTATGGAAGAATGATGAGTACCTCGCTAACCTCTCCCAGCTGTAACATGACATGCCAAAAGAGTAGCTAACACTTAATCCAGGACGGGGTTGGGCAACGGGAAAGTTAAGAGTTTTGCAGCCTAGGAGTAGGTCAGATTCGGAACCTCATGGAATCTTCTTCATCTAGCTCTCAGTCTCAGCCTGCAAAGGGGACATTTTCCAAACTATAGTTGAAGATGGAGTTAGAGACCATGCGACAATGAGAAGAAGAGGCATGCCAACAGGATGATAACTTCCGACTGTACATGTGAAAGATGGTGTAGGCAAGGGTAGCCTATGGCATTCGCTTCCCCGATCCTCCAAGCGACTTTCTGCCGCCATCCCACCAGCCACCCAATGAGTAGTTAGTTAATTTAAAATATTTTACATACATTTGTACAAATATTTCAGTTTTAATATAATTAAGTAATTTATTTTTATATTGATATTTCTTTTGAGATTAATATAATTAAAATTTATTATTTATTTAAATAAAATGTATAAAAATGAATTTTTTTAATTAAAATGTTTGTTGGACGAATTATTTCGTCGAGCATGTATTTTGTACTTTTTTTAAATTTATTTTCTTTAAATTCCTTGCTTGACTACTGTATCATCAGGTAAATTTTTTTTTTTTTTTGTTTTTGAAAGATATATTGTTGCCGAACGAAATAGTGGAATATTCATCAGGCAAAATTATAAGTTTGTCATCGTTTAGGATACTATTCCAGCTCAACAATGGGTTTGGGCAACAAAATATTGTTGTTGGGAAAGTTAGGTTTGTTAGATCAAGTTGGTCAATGCACTTGGCTTGACAAAATTTTCATCGGTTATTTCATCGGAAATTTTATTATTCATCAGGCAAACGTTTGAGCGATGAATTTTGCCTCACTAAATTTGCCCGATAAATGTCCATTCAGTCAAAACATTAGGCGACAATACCTTATTTGACTTGACAAAATTCTTTGTCTAGAAAAGGGTTTTTCTTGTAGTGCCAGATTATAGAACAAAAATTGTTAGGTAAAAGTCAAGGGGTCAAAGTCATGAACCCAATTGCACGTGTAGTACTTAAATTTCATACCACAACCAAGCCATAAATGGCTTAAAACTGGTCTAATTGGTTTACCAATGTTGTGGTTTAGTTTGGTTATGTTTTCAGTTTAACGTGTATCTACTACCAAATGAAACCTTTTTTTTTTTAATGGAGAAGTAAATATTTAAAAATATTGTATAATTGGTCATAAACCTGTTGGGGCCGAAAAATTGCATATGCAAGCCCAGTTACGTCTGAAGGTCCGATTGCGTAAAATACCCCAATCAAAGCTTAAACACATGCAAAGATGAGTAATGGAGAATATTTACAATCACACCACACTAATAAAATAATAAATTATGGAGTAAGTGTTTGTATATACACATCAAGCCCACGAAAGTCCATATATATATTTACCACACCAAACTTTAACATGACATCATTGTCGTGTACAAATCACGCTAACCACGATACATGCTCACGTAAATCCAAGCCACATATTGGGGCTTGCCAAGTGGATTGTGGTGTGGATGGTTACAAAAGTTTATTGGGCCTATGTGGAGTCAAGATTATGAAAGCCTTTGGGCTGCTTGGGAGCACCAAAGATCCATACCCAAAATATTTGAATCCTACATAAGCAATTCTAGGAGAAAACAAACCAAGTTTCCCTTTCCCTTAACAAACCAACTAACCCAGATAGGAAGAAACTAGAATCCAAATCCTCAAGTTCACGTGAGAGCCTAGTGCAAGGCGTCTATTAATGAATAGAAGAGATATTTCTCTTCCTAGCTCACGTAGAAGAATGATGAAAGAAAACAAAAAGGCACATTGCCAGAAGAGGCGCCTATGGAAGGTTGACTAGGGAAGAAGGGTATTTGAACGGAGGGCACGATGCAACCATCACGGGGGCAACGACATTCATCAATGATACACTAAAAGAAAAGTTGTAGTTGTGCTGAGGAAAATAGAGAGGAAGACTTAGCCAAAGCAAGAGGAAACGGGAAAATCAATTGATTCCCTAGTGAAACCTAGGAAAGCTACCCTCCACCTGTAAAAGGGAAGAATTAACTCAATACAAGGCATTGAACACATAAGCACATCAGAATGTAGGATAAAGAGAGAGACAAGGGAGAATTCTATATGTATCGCACCAAGCAGGGAAATCCTTCTGTAAGTGTAGGCAGTCTTGCATCCTTAGAGAAATCACTTTTTTGGGTTTTTAGGGTCCTTTAGATTTCCTTTGAGTTTCCTTAGCCAACATAGGTATCCTCAAACCCTTATGAAAACCAGATTATCCATCCCTCAAAACCATGCAACCACACAAGTTCTCTCTCATGCTAAATTGATAAATTTCTAGCTTTCCTACTATACATCGCTTAGGCAAGTCACTATTTGCTTAATCATGCTCTGCTTTCTAAGACATGCTAATTCTTTTGAGGTATCTCGGAACTTAGTATGCAAAAGAACTAGGGGAAGCAAAAAGTCCTCCAACAAAAACTAATGAAAAATAGTAAAGAGAAATGAGAAGTAGAGTAGAGAAAGACAATAGAAAGACGTTCTCCAAACTTGTATCATTTATCTTTGATAAGCATCTTTTTGTAGACTTACAATAATAGAGTATTGGTTATAAAACAATAAGATGAGAGGTTATGGACATTATGGTGGTCATCCACAATATTATAAGCGGTTTGGTTTGGTTAACCCACAATTTATAAAATCAAAGCAGGAAATCGAAATTTGAATTTGGTATATGCACTTTGGAGAACAGTAATATTATTATCTTGTATATGATTAGAAGTGTGAAGAATTTTTTATGCTCTCGAAGTTAAGGTAATGAAGAGTTTTAGGGGTTAGGATTTATGAGTACACATCCTCTGAAAACCCAAGTACTCCTTATGCTCAATCTTTTTGACCAAATTTGCCATGCCAACCCCACCTGTTTAGAATAAAAAAATTAGCCATATGATGATTAACAAAAAATCCATGAAAAAAGTGGCTGCATATGTGAAAGTGGAGAGCACATGAAACTGGGGCACATTAACATACCTAATGTCAGTGCGCTCACAAAAATTGTGAAAGCAAGAATGAAGATGATCAAGGATGCTCTTCCTATTGCCTTAATCACCTTCCCTACCACATGTTGCCCTATGATCGCAGAACCGATAGCCACAGCAGTGAAATAGAGTGCTGAAAGTTGAAGAATTGTAACGAAAGAACCCGACATTTATGATTTATTTGAAGATAGAAACTGCCTTCTAACTAAACACCTGCAGTCATCATTTTACGAACATAAACTGCAATGGCTGAGAAATTTACCGTAGGGAATTGGAAATCGCTTTAGGAGGTCGTATTCTACGACAGACATGGATGACGAGAATAACATGATGAAGGTGCTTGTTGCACTTGCTACCTGCATTTACATGAAATAAGGATTGTAAGGTATCTAATAACAAGTGGTTCCGTTATATCGATAACAAACAGTACTAAATAGTATTGATATATGACATAAATAAAGTATCAATATTTTGTCGATGCTGTCGATTTTTCGACTTGCTATGTTCATAGTGCTAAAAATAAATGAAGTATGAAATGTACCTGAGGAGGAACTCCCATCTCCAAAAAGAGAGGACCCATAATAAAACCTCCACCGAGACCAAGCAATCCACCAATCAATCCAGCTATTATGCCAAAGAAACAAAAAGAAACAAGATTATGCACTCTCCATTTTGCACCTGCTTCTCCCCTGGATGAAATTACCCTCTGCCCTTTGTACACTTTAACTGCCTCATACGAAGTCACTCCAACCGTCACAGGAATCTGAACAAAAGAAAGGAAGAAAAAAGTTCCCGCTGTGAGGTTCTTAGTTCACAATCAGATCGGAAGAATACTGTTTGTTCACTGCAGGGAGCATGGAAGGTACCTGTAAGAAATCTAATATCCAATATGCCACTGAACATTTTGCCACAAAATTCTGTGACAACAAATTATTTTCCCATCAATTGTATTTCTTAATTAATGCATATAATTAAGTGAAGGGAAAGTGCAAATCAAAAGCTACTAGATAAAAACCTTGCCAATCTGCAATCCAAGTATTATGATCCAGACAGCAAAAATAACTCCAAGTTGCTTCCAGTAAACGTTACGAAGAACAGAAACCTGGAAAACGTCACAGAAGTTAGTTCCTAATATTAACCATGCAAAAAAGTTTAGGCTGTATTAGCATTAAAATTCTAACCACTTTTCTTTTAGTCTCCTTAACTTCTGGTATGCCGTTGTCAGTGCCTCCATGATTATTTCTGCCTTCAATGTCTTCACTGGCAATGTCTAATTAACGAGCATGTTAGGCAGCAGAAAAGGAACATATAACAGGAAGTGAAGAAATGGTTGATCAACTTACCTTTCAATTGCAAGCGTTTGGAAGCCTCCAGTGAATTCTAAAGAAATGAAATAAGGTGCAGTGTTAGATATGGATTAATACAATGCAGAATGCACAACCAACATAGAAAACACGAAAAGCTTAAACGCCACCTTTTTCGTTGCAGTTTCTTTCTTCCACGTCTCGACACCTTTGAAGAATGATTTAGTTGATGTGCCTGCAAAAAGAATTGAAAAGGAGAGCATTGGTGTTGATGGAACTAATTACATTTCACGAATTGGGAAGATATGTTGCAGTTAAGAGAAGTTTTACCTAAGAGAACAATAATTAGTAAGATGGTGATCATCCATTCGGAAAGTACAACATTCAAAGAAACTCCAATGCTGATCCCTAACACCAACATTGGTTGGAACAGAAGCGCGAGATCATAGTCCATGAGGGGCAACTCAAGTGTGGGATGCCTTAGCCTTAAATTGTACAAGACAGTTGCTGCTGCTCCCCCCGTGATCATACCTGACCAACCAAATAGAAAGACGTGAAAGTGCATTCGGGTGAAAGGTAAATAACAAGGCAAAATTTCCATGTATTTATCTTATGAAACTAGTGTACAAGTTTATGAGAATTTGAGGCTTTGGTACGAAGTAAACATAAAAAAACTGTGATGAAAGTACTTACATTTTGATATCGCTGTTGATGATTTCTGATCAAAGCCGATAATCAGGGTGAGCATCGGAACAAAAAAACCACCCCCTCCAACACCTCCCACGCTCCCAAATGCTGCCCCAAGGAATCCAATAAACGTACCAACCACAATTTTCCATCCAAATCGCATGTCCTATCACCAGATTTCAATTACTACTAGCAGTACAAAATTGCTTCATAAGAACTATATATCTAGAGTGCCATACTTTCTAAAATCTATTATTAATAATAAAAAGAAAGGTGACTGTTTATTGAAGAAACAGAGGAAGGTAAAAAGTATACATATATGTAAAGGTCATAGTTTCACATTGCAATCATTCTTCAGAAAAAGTTTCTCACCAGCCAAACAGTTCACTTCCATACGATTGATCTAGATTCACAACATTAAGACAAAATATCCAACATGCTGAGTGAAAATAGGACTTACAGGCCAGTCATGCTTGTAAACCGCTCCATCGAGATGTGAAAGCAATTTGGACACTCTGATTAAGTAATTAGGTTCAACCTTTTCTGCATGATTCTGACTTGAAGATTGTTGCTGAGAACTTTCTTGTGCCGAGACAAATACTACAGCCACAAGAAGGAAAACCACTTCAATCAACCTCAGCCTCCACCAGTTTGATTTTCTCCAATCCATCTGATGCTTCTGAACTCCAACAATTCCTCCTCAAACCCAAGAATTAAACAGAACAAACATTCTAACAAAAACTCATGGTTCAAACCGAAAACCTGGTTCGAGTACAAAGTTCTGCAGAAAGCAAAAATTACTGTTAGACTTGGGAGAAAGTTAGAAGTCTGGGCTCATGAATGTGTGTGTGTGTGTATTATTTATGTATTCACTTTGTGATAGCATGGCAACAATTATGATACTGTTGGCGACTTATCATTTTTTAAAGTGGTTTTATTTCACCTAAATAGGTTGCCTAAGATATTCCGATATTGGCGTAACATCGATATCGACACTTATATACAACAACAGATTTATGCATCTATGATGTGCATGTACATATGCTATTAATTTCTACAAATGCAAAATTAATAATAGCAGTAAATATTTTGCATTCATAATATTTGACTGAATCAAAGTTCATTGTTTCTCTTCACTTCTCTGATTGTGTGATCTCCTCTTTTAATCTCAGATTTCGTTAGGTGCGTGACTCCTCCTTCTAAAACAAATATTTGAGATCAAATATTTTGCCTGGCTGAGTGAGTGAGTGAATCCACGATTAACAACATTAAGTGAGCTCCGTTACCCTTAGTAAAGAAAATCCTGAAATCCCCCAATCCCCTTGCTTTCAATATCCCTCTGGCCCGAACTCTCAAAACTCTCAGTCAAGAGCCCTAACCTTCATGTGATTGCATGCAATTCTATACAGATATTATGTAAATAAAATGAAACTCTGTGCATGCATAAATGGGTCCTTGACTGCACGACCCAGATATGAAAAAACAAGCAAAGCTTGAACTGATATGTGTCAGCTCAGCTGGGATCAATCTGCTGAATTCTCTGAGCTCTGCTAATTAACGCTGTTTCGCGGGACATAAGGGATATATCTGCGCAGTTACACATCAGAATCTCTTCCATTTTCCACTAGCCATTCTACTTCGCATGACATGACAACATTTCCTACTACAAAATGAAAGAAAAGAAGAAGGAAATTACTCTAACCTTATCAAATCTCTCTCGTCACAAAGTACTCAACGCATAATCTTGAATTTCTTTGTGTTGGAACTCCACTTTAGCATGTGTGTGTGGTGTATATTTAATTGTTTTTTGCGTATGATCTTTTGATGAGTGGTGTCTTTGTTTTAGTTTTGGCATCTTTAAGAAGGAAAGTAGTGGAGCCTTTTATATTATTTTGGGATTTTGGGTGGTGTCGCAATATTGGTTTCAAGGGTAGCTTGATCGGACGGCTCTAATTTGTTTTATCAAATGTGTTTCTCGTGGATCTTAAGATATTTATTCTCTTGCCATCTTAAGCCTTAATTAAGGTATATTTTATTTAAGATTAAGTAACTAAAACCCTATAATCTTTTACTGTCATTTTAAATTGGTCTCAACTTTTTTAAACATTTCAAACAAGTACCCAACCTAACAAAAATGAAGATCGGAAAATCTCCTAACAAAGAAGAGAGTTAAAAATTCAAATAGGGCTTCAAGGAACTTGTTTCTGCTCATGTGATTCCTCATTCGCCGATTTTCAACTAGTAAAGCGTCTAGTTCTTCTTTGAGGGCGGTGAAGATAGTGGTGGCCGCATCATGGTATTTTATATCATTTCAGCAACCTACATGACCTTCTTCTCGATATTGGTGACTCGAGTTATAAGGTTGAGTTTGTGGTTATGCGTGGTCTGGAGATGATGACCTAAGAGGGTGATGGTGACGGTTACTTGGTGGAAGTCATGGTTCCATGACCTTTTATTGATGCTTTTTTTTTTTTCCCTTTTTCGAAAAGGATTTTTTATTGATATTGGAGACAAAGTAAGTCGTATTTAATTGAACAAAAATTTAATTGGGGCTTAACGGATATGACAATTTCAATAGGTTGGGTACTTATTTAGAATATTTAAAAAGAATGAGACTAACTTAAAATGATACAAAAATGTTGGAGAACTTTAGATACTTAATCCTTTTAATTATTGAATGAGACTTCTTAGAAGTGTAAATATGAACCTTCTAATCTAACGGTATTTCTGTCTTCACATGTATTTTTGTTATTATATGATATATTCTGATTAGGATCTTCTTTAGGGCAGTCATGAGCTGTAGCCTAACCTAAGTGAGATTTTGTGAGATCTTGAAAGGGAAACAAATAGTAGATGTTGTCATGACTTAATTGAATTTTAGCCTATCTGCATAAACGTGTAGAAGCTTAGGTGCATTATGTGTTTCACTTAATTTCGAGATTCTAAATAAATGTATGTGATTTAGAATTTTACTAGGTCTTTTGTGTTTGTTGAGTTATATTTGTCGATTGTTTGTATCTTTGAGGTATTCTTGTATAAAAATATTAAGATTTTAGACTTTTAGTCATTTATGTTGTATTTGCATTGCATGTTTGTTTTTTATTTTTGGTTTTTTCTTGTATTTTTTGTATTCGTTTTGAGGTACAAAGCTCAGCATGTCCTACTAAATAAATTTACTTGTATCGTGGATTCCACTTCTCCCCATTTATGTTTTTGTATGTATATATGATAAATTTTAGAGGTACAATATGGTCCATAAAAAATATCATCAATATTGTGCCTACTTAACCACCTACCGCTAGATGTGGGTTATATAAGGTATCGGTGATATTAAAGGTGAAAATTCTCATATATAAATAGTATTATATTTTTGGCCCAATGTGCAACTATATTCTCCAACATATTTTAATCGAAGATATGAGAAACAATATTGAAAGGCTTTTTAATAGGTTGTATTTAAATTTATAAAGGCATCAGTGATATTAGGGGCGTAAATTTCCACAATACCAATATTGTCATCCAACAATAATACAGGGCACAAAAATTCACTAATTTTTTGGATTTGAACTCCATCTTACTACTTGCTGAAAAGTAGAACTAGTTTTTGATGAAGAATCATAGAGTTAGACCTACTGGCTCGAATGATGCGCTTAAAGCACTTGTTACCACTTCTCGAGGCCACAAATGAGCAAGAGGCGTCATGGCAGCGGCAAAGGGTCGAACCCTTAACCACGAGCCCAAGGTCGACAAAGCGGAGGCCCATCCAAGGGAGGAAATCCGACCTCGAAATGCGATTCCCTGGCTTCCAAGGCTTCTAATTTCAAGAATAAGGGCAAAGCTCAAACCAATCTAGATTCAACTGATCTTGATATGTGTTACCGTTGTGGTTCAAAAGGACATTGGTCCTATTTTGCCAAGCTTCACCTAATGTTATTACAAAGTATCATTCACATCGTCAAAACTTTGAGACAAACTTTGCACAAGTGGAAGATACCACCATAGAGATTTCTGATTTTTAGGAGGCATCTGCTTCGATGGAAGATTAGATTATGTTTTCAGACATGTTGGTCATGTTCCCTTAATGGCTAAACCCCAAAGGTTAATTATTTGTGTGGTGCTTTTAAACTATTTAGATAATTACATATGGATATTATTTCTCTAATAATTAACTGAATAAATGGAATTCAAATTGCACCTTATGTATATGATCAATTCAATTAATTTATTTCTAGGATTGTTTTGTGGAAAAGTTAGTTGTCTGTTAGATAGTGCAATAACGTACACTATCTTCTATGAACATCACTATTTTACTAACTTTGTACCTAAAAATTCACCTCTAACAACTCTTTCAGGCCCATCCAATCTGATTGAGGGGTACGGCATGCCCATATCATGTTGTCCAATGGTACTAAATTAACCATTAAAGAGGCCTTTTACTCACCCATTTCGGAAGAATGTTGTTGAGCTTTAAGAATATTTGAGAGAATAATTACATGCCGAAATCATTGAAAAGAATGATTTGCAATATCTTTGTATCACTTCATACAAATATGGCTAGAAGCATATTCATGCGACAAAGGAAAGCTTCACAACTGGATTGTATACTACAACAATATAAGTTGTAGAGGCCCACCATATGGTCGGCCAGAAGTTCAGGTTTCAAAGCATTTCCCTACTTTGGCACGATCGTATAGGACATCCAGGAATAGATATGATGTGCTGTATCCTCAAAGTATCTTACGGGCTTCCTCATACTAGAAATTTGCAACTCATTCTTGGAATACGTCATGTCAAGCTTGCTTTATGGGGAAATTGATCACTTAACCATCAAATATAAAGATTATTCATGACCTCCTTTCCTTTCCCCCTTCCCCACTCCCAGCCAAAAAAAAAAAAAAAAAACCCAAGTTTCTTTAGAATATTTAAGGGTATATTTGTGAACCTATCCAACCAACATGCGGACCATTTAAATATTTTATGGTGTTGGTTGATGCATTGACAGGTTGGTCACACGTTTTCCTACTTTCCACACACAATGCAGTATTTGCGAAACTCCTAACACAAATTTTTGAGCTTAGGGTTCACCACCCTGATTATTTGATTAAGTTAATTTGATTGGATAATCTAGAGAGTTTACGTCGCAAACTTTCAACGATTATTGCATGTAAGTTGGGATTGAAGTTGAACATCTAACATCCCATGTTCACACCCAAAAAGGGCTAGTAGAACCGTTCATAAAGCGTTTTCTATTGATCACTCGGACCTTGGCCATGTGCACCAAGCTTGTGGTCTTTGCAATTCTTCACGCAGCTATGTTGGTTCACTTAAGGCCCACCGCTACCTAATATTTTTCACCTTTACGGTTAGTTACTGGGTATGAGCCTGACTTTTCACACTTATGTGTGTTTGGGTGCACACTTTATGTGCCTTAACTACATACCAAAATGGGTCTTCAGATAAGAATATAAATCTATGTCGATTATGATTCCCTATCAATTATTTTCTATTTACAGTCCTTGATAAACGATCGTTTTACCGCACATTTTACGGACTAGTCACTTCGATGAGACAGTCTTCCCGTCATTAAGGGTAATAAGAATATTAACGTTCCTGAATAACATTGCGAACTATCTTAGATTATCCCCACTATGTCTTATTTAGATCCTCGCATTGCACAGTCTAAAATTGAAGTGTGTTGTATTTTAGATCTATAGAGCATTGCTCAAAGCATGCCCAATGCTTTTACTAATCTAGTGAAGGTGACGAGATCACATATACACGCTGCAAACACGCCTGCAAAGATATGAATTGCTTGTTTCCAATAAACAAATATATAAACCCTTCAATGAAATAGCACACATATACCCGCTAGAAACACGCCTGCAAAGACATAGGTGATGAGATCACGTATACCTCATATACGTCAAAACATCGCTTCTGAAGGACAAACAGCCTTTGAAAGATGGTTGACCGCACAACTTGGTCCATTTGCGGTTAGCCAATCATTTGTTCCTACCCGGAAGCGTGACAGACTTGTTGGCTCAAAGGATTCACAACCTCATAATAGGAAACTCACGACATCAACTAGTGAAACTAGTTTAAATCTGACCATCGCCTACTCAACCATTCCGATGCATGAGGTTATTCTAAATTATGGAAGTGTCTTAGATGAGAAAAATCTGCCTTTTGAAAACTAGGATATTTCGGTCTATTATGCTAGTTGGGATGAGGTTGAAATCAAAATGAGATGATAGTTGACAATACATTTGTATACACAGTAGCTACTGATATCATGTTAAGCGATGACATTGAATTGAGTTTGTTGATGAATGTTCACGTAGAACAAATTGGTCAATCTGGAAACAAGCAATCCATATTGAAATAGATTCACTTGCGAAATGCAAGGTGTTTAGAGATGTAATTCTTACACCTCCAAATTTAAAGTTCGTTGGATACAAATGTTTTTTTCATAAGGAAGCGTTATGAGAAAAATGAGATAGTGCAATGTAAGGCACACCTAGTGGCACAAAGTTTCTCTCAACGCCTTGTGATTGATTACAAGGAGAGGTATTCTCCTATAGCGAACATTATAATGTTTTGCTACCTTATCAATTTGCTAGTTTTTGAAAAACTAAATATACAACTTATGAATGTGGTAACCGCTATCTTT
This sequence comes from Pyrus communis, assembly GCF_041283825.1. Lineage (NCBI taxonomy): Eukaryota > Viridiplantae > Streptophyta > Magnoliopsida > Rosales > Rosaceae > Pyrus > Pyrus communis. The sequence goes on from NC_142573.1 coordinate 15,047,592, forward strand.
ATGAGGATCTTGATACGTAAATCTACATGAGAGTTTCTAAAGGACTTGCATTGGCTAGATTAAATAGTTCTAGACTACGGAACACCCTTTCGATTAGATAAGGCGAACACTCTATGGATTGAAACAATATGGGAGGATGTGGTATAACCGTCTCAGTGAGTATTTGATTGTTTAGAGTTACGTGAAAAATGAACTATTCCCATGCGTGTTTATTATACTTAGCTGCCTACATGCAAACACTGGACTAATATTAAAGACATTTTTCGTTACCTCAAAGGTACTATAGGTTTGTGCTTGTTCTACCTTAAGCGTCTTCGAGTGTCGTCGCCCCTACTCGGTCCTCAAGTTGATTCTCGCCTTATTGGTTATGTTAACACAGGTTACTTATCTGATCACATAAAGCACTTTCCCAAATGGGTTATGTCTTTACCATCGAAGCAATATCTTGGAGGTCAAGGAAGCATACCTTAGTTATGACTTCTTCGAACCATGCTGAAATTCTCACCATGCATGAAGCTACGCATGAAATGTAAGTCAAAGACCTGTTACAGAGCATATTCGAAGCATTAGAAGACTTTCTTTCATCATTGACGTCCTTACAACGATATATGAAGGTAATGTTACATGTATCGACCAAATTAAGAAGGCATGCATTAAAGGAGACAACACCCAGCATATTGCCCGAATTTCTTTTTTTTCTTTTCACATCAGTAACAAGAACATCAGAAAATTGAAGTCAAGCAAATCAACAACCAAGCCAACCTTTTTACAAAGTCATTGTCGAAGTCTACTTTTTAGAAGTTTGTTCAAGGAATTGGTATGCATAAATTGTCTTATTTGAATTGCTTGTAGTTCTCATTTGAAAATTTTGTCAAACTCAGGCGGAGTTTCTAGAAGTATTCTCACTTGATCTTAATGTGCTTGTTTTCCATACAATTAGGAGTATTTTTCTCTTTGAGTTTTTGCTACCTTATGAGGTTTTAATTGTGGATACAAATTTCCGCTGTCTTCTCCTTTGATGAAAATGTACCTGCAAAATAATAACACCTAAGATCAAGGCCAAAAACCTCACGTGCCCACGATGAATGAGATGAGGGCTTTGGCTGAAGAATCTCTGATGCCAAAATTAGAATTCTGAAAAGAATGTGTTTAGGAGTTTGTGGGTAGCAAATGACTTGGCTTTTTAGTGGGATAATAGGGCTATTTATAGGGGAGTGGCCAGTCCTATTTGGAGAATAGTGGCCAGCCATAGATGGTGTAATTGAATGAATAATTGCAAGATATCATGTGAAATAATATCTTGGAATTAACATGGCAATTAATCCTAAAATTAAATAGGAAATTTGGGAGTTACCATTTTTATCATCTTTGACTCTTCCTTGATTGAGCCGTTATTATCTGTTGTATGTGCGTTGGAATCCCGATGTGCCTTGAGGGTAATTTTGTCTTTTTAATCCAAAAGTCCACGTGTCACCTCCATAATTTTCTTGATATTTTTTGCTTTACAAATGCCCCCACACCTATTGGGCTGCTCACAAGAAAGGGCAATAGATGTAGAGATCTTCTCTTGCTTTAGGAAACATAAGATTGTTTCCTATTTTGATGTAGATTCCCACTTTAATTGGAAATTAGATCCTTCTAGGAAGGGAAGTAAATCACTTCCAAAGTCTATTTAAGTCTACCTTAAGTAGATGATTAAATCAACTTCAAAGAGCAATTTATTCTACGCTACAATAAAGAAAAAACTAGAGGATATTTGGTCCCCCTCCCCTAGGAATCTTCTTCATTTACCCATGCAAAAGACTATCTTTCATTGTTTTCCTTGACTTTATGTTGCACCAAGGGAAGAAAAAATAATTTTCCTTGTTTTCTTAATTTTTTTGGAGCCTCGGGGCTTGAAATTTAGCTTGACGAGGGTCAAGGATGTGTCAAAAAGGGATTTAGTGAGGCCACAACATTGTTGTCGTGGATGGCTTGTTGTTGTCGGCTCGGTGAGGCGGTAGCTGGCTGGGCCAGGTGTGGCTCGGCTTGGGCTGAGCTGATTGAAGCGCTGGGGTGTTGGGTTGGGCCTGTCACGGGCCAGGCGTGCGAACAGGCTAGGCTTTAAGCCTAGCCTGTTAAGGTGGTGTCAATGAGGTGTGGCCTTTCTGGTTTGCTAAGCCCGGGCCCTTGTGTAGAGAGAGTGGGAGGCGCGGGGGCGCTTGTCCACTTTCTAGTTTAATTGGGCTGATAAAGAAAGGGACCAGGGCAAGGGGCCTGGCTTAGTTGCTGAGCTTCTACTATCTTGGCCCCGTGGCTGGTTGGTTTTTGGGTCGTGGAGCCTAGTGAGCTATTGTTTTTTTTTTTTTTTTTTTTTTTTTTTTTTTTTTTTTTTTTTTTTTTTTTTTTTTTTTTTTGTAGCCGACTAACAATTCTTCCTTGCATCTTTGTAGAGTTTCTTCGAGCATGTCTTTTTCAAGCCATAAGAGTGACGACCGTGTGCCGTCATTGTATCGTCAAGGCGGACCTTTGAGTAAAGTGGGCTACTTCAAGGCTGCTCACTTCAAAATTAATTATGATGATTCATTCAGAGATTTCCTTGAAGCATATAGGCATGCCATTCCGTCTGGGGTGCATGTGAAGCGTGTCAATGAGGGGAGTAGTCATGAGTCATGTAGTGAGGTTCAAAGAGCTATCAAGTTTCACCCCTACTACTTCGTGTTGGGATTTTCTTTTCCCATGCCACATTTCTTCTAAGAAGTGCTTTACTTTATGAAGTGTGCCCCCGCTCACTGTTCTCCAAACGTGGTCTATATGATGGTGGGATTCCTCAATTTGAGCCAATTCTTTGACTTGGATCTAACTATCAACTAATTCTGGTACTTCTTTCATATATGTCGCATTGATGAAGTTGGGTAGCTGCGATCTCGCCATAGGCTCTTCGATCATTTGAGCAAGGGAGATCATGATTGGGCCAATGAAACTTTGGAGATAAGTAGCGAGTGAGAGTCTGATTCTTCCCCTGAGCTGCGTGTTTTGATGATTTTCATGACCACTAAGTAGACTACTTAGACTTTAGGCTGTTTTGTGCTTTTCCTAAATCGCTTTCTGATTTGTTGATTGTCTTCCTCTATTTATGCAGATTCAGAATTTGGCTCAACTCTCAAGACTTTTCCAGATATGAAGAAGGTGCACGTTGCTTTAGGTATCCCTAATGTATACTGTGAATGGCGTTGGTTGCTTAATCCTCTTCGATGGGAGAAATGTGGGTTGCCCTCAAGAGATGAGATAAAGCAGATCAAGGTAGATGCATTGGCTCGTCCGATCCCTATCGTGGAGCATGTTGTGAATGAAGGTGGAATGAAAAGATTTTCCCCACCTGCATAAAAGATGTCGGTTGAGAAAAAACCAAAGACTTCCACCGCTGCTCGTAAGGGTCATTCTGTTGCCGAGATGCTTTTGATTGACTTGACTTCTTCCAAAAGGAAGAAAGATGATGTTGCTAGATCTGAGCCTATGATGCATGCCATGCCAAAAAGGCTAGTTTGATTGCTAATATGAATGCTTAGCATAGAGGTTCCGTCGTGCCCCTATTGTCGAAGTCTGTACCAAGACGTTTGTTGGGAGCTAAGTTCGATTCACCTTTAGAGAGGTTTACTACTATGAAGAGCGATAAGGTGTACTTTACTGCTAAAGTGGTGCCAAGGCCTACTCATTTTAACGGTAGGACTGGTTTGCCTGTTGAGAAATAGGAGACTGCTCACGTGGCCAGTTGTGAGAAATCCACCAAGCCTGTTTCTGGAAAGTTTGTTGAGATCTATGCACTTTTAAAGCCCGATCTGCTTGAAGACATGGACACATGCGCCAAGCTTGTTAATGGCGTCAGAAAGGTTGTTTGCCCAAGTTCCTTTGCAAAGCATACAACTCAATATATGAGGACTACTCTGCTTGCCATGATGCAGAAAATGGTGATTCTGGCTGCCAAATCTATGCTCATTGACCAAGGATCCACTTACAGAAGATCGTCAATAGGTTTGAACCCTAAGTATTGGAACTCCAAGGTGCATTGAAGACCAATAAAAATATGAAGAAGGAAGTGGATGAGCTACAGCGCGTCCATGTTGGCTTACTCAAGGAGAACGAGTAGCTGAAAGGTGAGAAAGTTGGGCTCGAGGCTTCTCTTATCTAGTGTCAGGCTAATTTTTACAAGTTGGGCTATGTAGATCACTTATTCGGTAGGCCGTTTGACTTTGAGTTTGTCGGAAAAGACTTCAAGACCTTCTCTATTTCTTTGGAAGACTTGTTTCCCTTTACTTTTGAGGCTTCCATTGGTGAAGTAGTCAGAGAAGTTAGTGCCCAGGCTAGGGCAACCGGGGGTGAAGTATTTAATGATGCCGTTGTTGAAGGTGTGGCGGTTGAGTAGTTGTGGGATGTCTAAGCTGCTGAAGAGTAGTATTCTAGGTAGCCTTTAGGATTTTCTTTGTTTTCCTTATTGCTTTTTTGCTTTGCTTGAGCTCTATCGACCTTTGCTATTTGTTTATCAATTTTGCTAGAAAATTTAATAAACTTGCTTCATTCGCTTTTCTTCATCTTTACTTCTTTTGTTTATGCCTAACCTTTGACTTTTAGACCAGCGGCAGACATGCTACTTTTTTATAAGCAGACAAGTCCACGTAGCCTATGCACCTGTAGATTTTGGTGTTGAACTTTTTGCAAAGTTGTTAGCCATAAGGTCTGCAGCTGGACACTTTACTTACAGAAGCAAATGAGTCTGCGCTACCACTTAACTATTAACTTTGACTTTCTTCAATCCTTTTAGCTGTGTGGCCTGCATCACAACACACTAAAGATTTCTGGGGCATGAAATTCACTAACATTGCGTATCAAAAGTACGTGGTTATATGGAATTTCATAGGCAAAGATCTGAGAGAACTTCTTGTTCTTTATGTAACCAATTACGTGGGTTGCATAGCAAGTATCACAATACTTTAGGAATTAATGTAGATCTGAATGATCATTTCGCGCTTGGCAGAGATGAAGCTTATCGACTGCGTAGCATGTCAGCAATGGATAGAACTTCGTATATGCACACTAACTGTTTAACCTTTCACAAAAACATATGGCTGCATAAGTTTAGCATGACTTACTGCTCAAAAGGCAAATCGTAGGAAAACTTTTGGAAACCGTATACTACCTTAGTGCACTCTGTAGCAGCTTCTAGGGCAGCCGTCTATGGGGCGTATTGCATAATATGCTTCCTCCGTCTCTGATGCCCAATTCCCCACAAATTAAGCTAAAGACCAAAAATCCTTTAGTTAGCTAAGCCTTGAAATAAACCATTGTGGCTACTTTAGGAATCCCGTCGTAAGCCATTGTGCACCTAGTTACACCAGACAGCCCGACTTATCCACGTCTGGATATTCAAAGTGTATAGTATATCCTCTCGCATCAGAGAGTAGACCCATGTGGGTGTTGGGGAATTGGTTTACCCTCTCGTACTGGAGAGCATGGTTGGTCTCTAAGAGCAACTCCACCCCTAAAGACTTTGCACCAGCACCCAGCCCATTTATCCACTTCAGTGAACAGTAATAGACCTTAATGAACAGTAATAGGCCAAAACATCTCCACCCAAAAAAAATGTGCTGGCACCCAGTCTAAAAATGCGCTGGCACAAACGATCTCCACCCCTACAAAATGCGCTGGCACCCAATCCATTTAAAATATTAAATAATTTTTTTATAAAATAATAAATAAAAAAATAGTTTTAATTTTGGATAGGATTTTTAACCAATCTCGTCACGCCACGTGTCATTATCCGAACGTACTATTTTGTGAACAGATTTCCGCTAAGATTTTCAACCAATCCCGACAACCCACGTGTCACTTCCTGTTTACAATAATTTAGGCAAGATTTCGATAAGATTTTTAACCAATCTTGTCACGCCACGTGCCATTATCCGAATGTACTATTTTGTAGATAGATTTCTGGTAAGATTTTCAACCAATCCCGACATGCCACGTGTCACTTCCTGTTTACAATAATTTAGCCAAGATTTCGATAAGATTTTCAACCAATCACGTAGTGCCATGTGGCATTGTCCAGAACCTCATCTTCTCTTTTTTTGTCCATATAAACCCTACATTCATCCTCACACTAAACTCAATCCTTTTTTTTTTAGCTCAGAATTCTTCTTTATCGTTTTCAAATCTTGAGTTCTTACAATGTCTTCTTCAAGGAGAGCGTATAAACAGTTGCAAGAGCAGCAGAAAAGGTTGTTGGCACAACAGGAAGAATTGGTCAATCTTGACCAAGCTGGAGGTGGAGATGAGGCCTTCGCAATAGAGGAGGATGAGGATGATCACCATAGAAGGCGGAGGGCCTCACATTCCCGCCGTATCATAGAAGCTATGAGTCAGATAGCCAAACCCAAACGTGCGGCAAACATCGATAGAAGAAGGGAAAGACGAGGTAAAGATCTCTTGGAAGATTATTTTATTCCTAACAGCGTTTTCCCTGATCATGTTTTTAGACGTCGTTTTAGAATGCAACGAAGTTTGTTCGATAAAATCATGAGTGATGTTTGCAACCATGATCCATATTTTGTGCAAAAAGATGATGCTTTTTATGTTCTAGGTCTTCTTCCTGAGCAAAAAATTACGGCTGCCTTGCGAATGCTTGCATATGGAGCATCTGCAGATCAAGTGGATGAGATCGCAAGGATGGGAAAAACAACAGTTCTGGAGTCCCTGATGCGGTTTTGCTCTGCAATTGAAGTCCTCTACACCAATGAGTACCTTCGGCAACCTACACCAAGGGACATGTGAAGGCTTCTGAGGAAGGGTGAAATGCGAGGCTTCCCTGGCATGATTGGAAGCATCGACTGCATGCACTGGACATGGAAAAACTGTTCAAGTGCGTGGCAAGGAGCTTATGGCGACAGAAAATGAGCCAAAAGCATCATTTTGGAAGCGGTGACTTCTTTTGATACATGGATTTGGCATGCTTTTTTTGGTGTTCCAGGAGCTCAGAATGACCTAAATGTCCTTGCCCAATCTCCAGTGTTTGACGAACTGCTACAAGGAAATGGGCCGAGATGCACATATTGGGTTAATGGTAATAAATACGAGGGACCGTACTACCTTGCATATGGTATTTACCCAAGGTGGTCAACATTTGTCAAAACAGTGCCACATCCGCAGAGTGAAAAAGAGAAACACTTCGCAAAGTGTCAAGAAGGGTGTAGGAAGGATGTCGAGCGTTGTTTTGGTATCCTGCAAGCTCGTTGGGCCATTGTCAGGGCTGCAACTAGAATGTTTGATGTTGAGGCTCTTCGATCCATCATGATGACGTGTATTATTCTCCACAACATGATTGTTGAAGACGAGTATGATTATGATGTCGTCGATGAATACGAGCCGGATCCGATGAACAACTTAAGAACACAAATCTACTATGCTCATGACCGGACCAAAGATCCCATGCAACACGAGCCGTTGGAACGGGATGGACGTTACAATAAATTGATCGTTCAGCGGTACACTTCATTGCAAGAGCCATACTGGCACATAACCTGCCAGAATGACTTGATTGACCATCAGTGGGGATTGCACGAAGGCGAAGATAATTAAAATAAGGCTTGTGGTTGAAGAATAAAGTGTATTGTTTTTCAAGTAATCTTATTTAGTGTTTTTTTTTTTTTTTTTTTTTTTTTTTTAAGTTTAAATGGTGAGGTTATGTAATCTTATTCAAATATTTAAATAAAGTACAAAAATTACATAAGAAATTAAATAAAGTTCTAAAAATAAATAAGAAATTAAATAAAGTTCTAAAAATGTTAAGAAATTACATAACAAATTAAATAAAGTAGTACAAATAAATGCGAAATTATACAAAGTCTGTGGAGTTAGGATATGTGGTGCTAGGATCTTGGCTGCTAGGATTTCTGTAGCTGGAACCCTCTTGACTTGTTTCGGCATCTCTTGCACGCCTCCTTCGCACGACATCTCTTTTTTCTGATGTCCAAAAATATTTTGAATTCGGAGACAGTTCTACTAGAGACTTGTTCATAGTGTCACGATCTGTTTGGGCCATCCTTTCTTCTCTAAGCATCTCATTCTCTCGATAAAGTGCTTCTCTAATCATCTCGTTCTCTCGATTAACTATTTCTCTTTGTCTCTCAGCTGCCGCATCACGAGCCTCAGTAGCTGCTATTATTGCTGCCATAACAATAGCTTTTTCCTCATCTCTAGCCTTTTCCCATGCCATGTTCAGTTCACCTTGACGAGCAAGTTCCTCCATATATTTAGTGTAGTCATTTTTGGAAGAACTACCTTTTTTCTTTGATGCCTTTTTACCTTAAGGCCTGAGGGACTGACGAGTTGGTTGGGTCTCTGGCACTTCTTCAGGCATCCCTTCCGTGTCTTCAAATGTGTTGGCTTCTTGTTCGGCTGTGTCTGCTTCTGGCGAACTGTGTAGACCCATACCGTGCATGACAACTTCTGGACCGGTTGCCACAATTTTGTATCTAGGGCAATCTTTGACAATTTGCCAACATTCCCATTTGTTGAATGATTTGTTACGGTTCTTTGCATTGTAGAATGCTTGTGCTTGTAGTGTCTATAAAAATGTGGGATAAGATAGTATTAAAAAATACGGGTGTAACACAAATAAATAAATTAAAATATTGATGGGCGTGGAATGCATATAAATTACATAAGAAATTACATAAGAAATTAAATAAATTAAAATATTGATGTGGGTGTAACACAAATAAATAAATTAAAATATTGATGGGCGTGGAATGCATATTACATAGAAATTACATAAGAAATTAAATAACTTAAAATATTGATGTGGGTGGAATGCATATAAATAAATAAAAATATTGTTACCTCATCCGCTAAACTTGTCCCATTACGCAGATTACCAGAAGCATGAGAGATGGCGTTTTTCCAACAAGTAAAGGATGCGTTGAGTTTTTTCCAACGACCTTGAAGACCTTGACTAGATCTGGCATCTTTTCCATGTACATCGCAAAACGATTTCATAATTTTACTCCACATTTCTCGCTTATCCATCTCATTACCCGTAATCGGGTCATGAGTAGTGCGAACCCAACATTCACACAACGTAACATCTTCAATAAGCTTCCACGAAGTCATTTTTTTCTCTCAAAGTGTACAAAATATTCAAATGTAGAAAGTGTAGAAAGTGTAGAAAATATTGAAATGTGGTGTAAGGTGGAAGATGAGGGTTAAGTATTTATAGAAAGTGTAGAAAATATTGAAATGTGGTGTAAGGTGGAAGATGAGGGTTAGGTATTTATAGAAAAAAAAATTAATTTTTTAAAATTTTTCTGTATTTTTTAAAAAAATTTCACAATTTTTAATTAATTTTTAATAAATTTTAATGTTGTAATTAATCTGGATCGTTGGATTTGAAAAATAATCAAATCCAACAGCCAATCAGCTGCCACGTGGCCAACGGTCAAAATTCTGACCGTTGGGCCTTTTTTTTTGTTTAATTTTATTTTTGGTGAAAAAATGTGGACCGTTGATCTATGATCAGACGGTCCATTTAAAAAGTCAAATTTAATTTTTTTTTTACCGTTGGAAATCCAACGACTCTGAGGAGGGCCACGTAGCCCTCAGCTGTTCGAAGCCAAGTTGGCCTGAGACGCGGGGCCCGCCGCCTGCAACGCGGTCTCCTACTCGCGCCCAGTCGCGAGTGTTGTGCACGCGCCAGCGTTTTGGACCGGCTTCTGGGTCTGTCCGAAATGGGCTGGCCTGCTGCCTGGCATGGGCTGGGTGCCAGGCTGTTTCACGGGCTGGAGCTTTTGGACAGGGTGCCAGGCTGTTAATTGGACTAAGTGCTGGGCAAAAAAACCTCCGGTGGAACTGCTCTAAGGGGGTGCAATTCCTGCGATAAGTCCCAAAAAGGGTGCGATCTTCATTTTAGGTGCAGGAGTGATCAGTTGTCGTAAGCATGCAGCCGAGCCAAGTTGTGAATAACTTATGAATTCCTTATTGAAAAATAAGTGAAACAAACAAAAACTCTGTTCCGATAAAAGATCACTACGATGTGGTGGTGCTTTAGGTGCCACTCCGGGTCTCCATTTCCTTTGAAAGATGTGAAATGTGGTATGTTGAACTTGAGTGGAGGCTCTGCCTACTCGATCTCATCTGTGAAAGGTGACTTGCTTATATTGGTCATGTCCCGTCATAACGCCTTGTCAGTGACATCGTTGCGCTGAAAAATCACACAATCACTCGGTCATGAACTTCTCTACTTCTTCTTGAATTTTCCTTTGCTGGGGTAACAGAGCTTTTGGTTGTTCCTGGTCGTGACCTGCTAGTATAGGTAGTTCTTCCATGTGCTTAGCTCGTCTATGTCGCAAAGCGAGAGACTTACTCGTAGGCTGCCGGTTAAACTTGAGCCAGATTGAGTGACTACTTCTCTCGGTTTGCCGTGCCACCTACTCTGATATAAGGTGGATGATGCTCATTGCAAGTTTAGCCGCGAATGAACACTTCGTATGGAAGGTTTCTCATGTTAATTATTAGAGTATGGCCCCAATCGTGAATGCTCGTCCTTAGGCCTAACCGAGAGTGCACGCTCATCCGATCACTAAAACAAGAGTACGATATCTCGGGGGCCTAGTCGGGAGTGTACATTACCAGAACGCTCGGTTCGTGGCTAGTCGAGAGGCTGCTTTTTGGGGACATTGCTGAAGATGTTAGTCGTTTACCCTGGTCCTACTTCGAGACACCTCGTCTCGGGCACATTGCAAAAGATGATTCACCAAGGTTGTCTGTTGCGTGAAGGCAATTGTCAACTCTACGACTTGTCATGACAAGTGTTGTTTACCATTTAGGTTGGAAGAGCTTGGACGGTATGTGTCTCCTTCTGTAATGGAAGTACAATGAACTCCAGGCGTGAGATTTGAGTTGGGAAATGTCAAATCTACATGCTTCTATGTGTACTAAGATGAGAGTATACAGTACCTCGGGGGCCTAGTCAAGAGTGTACACTGTCAGAACGCTTTGTTCGTGACTGTTCAAGAGGCTGCTTTCTGGGTCATTACTAGAGAGGTTTGTCGTCTGCCCTTGTTCTACTTCGGGACACCTTGTCTGGGGCATACTGCAAAAGCTGATTCACCAAGGTCGTCTGCTGCGCGAGGACGTTTGTCAACTCTACGACTTGTCGAGACAAGTGTTGTTCGCCATTTAAGTTGGAAGAGCTTGAATAATATACGTCTCTTTATGTAGTAGAAGTGTAATGGACTTCGGGCGCGAGATTTGAGTTGGGAAATGTCAAATTTGCAGAAAAAGGTGAAAATACCCCTGGTTCAATCGTCGGTCTAGAAATTTGAAGCCAGACTGTTGAATTAGTCTTAGACCAATTTGGGCAGCTAGGTAGGCCACAGGAATAAGCTGGACCATGTGTGTGAGCTGTTTCGTGTGCGATGTGCATGGGCATTGGGCTAGGGCTCTGCTTTAGAGCGCGCTGGCCTTGGGCTGCTCTATCTGTCGCAGCTACTTGGGCTTGGACCGTGCTCTGAGAAGAGGCGTGCAGGGCTTAGGCCTGCACTGCTAGGGTAGTGGCTTGGGCAGGCTCATGATGGGCCTGGCTAGGTTGCCTTATGGCATGGGCTGCTGGCGCAGTTGCTCTCTGCTCTCCATGGGCTTGCTACCATGGAGTTGGCCAACTCCCTACTGCCATGGTGGTCCCCATGGCTACCATGGTGATGGTGTTCCGTGGTGGCAAAATTGCTCTTATTGCCGCCGTGTTGAGTCTTGTGGATCATCATGGTAGGGCTACACCTCGATCTCCATCACTTGGTCCAAATCCTTGAACATAAGGAGTTCCGTTCATTGTGGTTTCCTAATTTCCTGTCATTATATTTTTTTCCTTACCTCTATTCAAAGAATTAAAAAAATTTAGGAATAGGAAGGTATGAAAAATTTACGAACGAACGAGAAATGAGAAACTTTGAACGCGAGAGTCTTCTTCGAGCGTGTGAATCAAGCTCTCAATGAAAGCACCAATTTGTGGATGCAAATTTCCGCCGTCTTTTCCTTTGACAAAAATGCACTTGCAAAATAATAACACCTAAGATTAAGGACAAAAGCCTCACGCGCCCACGAGGAATGGGGGGCTTTGGTCGAAGAATCTTTGATGCCAAAGTTAGAATTCTAAAAATAATGTGTTTAGGAGTTTATGGGTAGCATGTGGCTTGGCTTTTTAGTAGGATAATAGGACTATTTATAAGGGAGTGGCTGGCCCTATTTGGAGAATAGTGGCTGGCCATATATGGTGTAATTGGGTGAATAATTGCAAGATATTATATAAAATAATATCATGCAATTAACATGGCAATTAATCTTAAATTAAATAGGAAATTTGAGAGTTACCTTTTGAATAAGGCTTTGATGAGGAGTGATTACGTTATTGTCTGTTGCATGTGTGTGGGAATCCCGGTGTGCCTCAAGTGTAATTTTGTAATTTTAACGCAAAAGTCCATGTGTCACCTCCATAATTTTCTTGATTATTTTTTGCTCCACAAGCGAGGCACCCATCCTAGGTTAGTCATACCTTAGTGTGCGTTCTACTTGCATCCTAAAGGAATTTAGTATAGACTTAATGCAAGTTCTCCTTTTTCTCTTTAGGCTATGGGTTTTTATCCTATCCAGAATTTTACCGTTGTAAGGTTTTATGAGTTCTACTACTTATTCATTCTTCCGTTTGTTTTGAGACTCGTGTTTGCTCATTGTACCGACAACTTCATCAACTGTTCTTACTTCATAACTAAAGACTCGATGCAACATTTTGTTTGAATATTTACATTCTCAAGAATGAGTGTTGTAGTCCTAATTTAGTTAGCAATGTGATTGTGTAAATCCTTATGGGATTTTATAATATCTTTTTTTCTAATGTCTTAATTAAGATGTATTACTTGAAAGGCAAGTATTCTCTCTTCTTTGTTACTATAAATAAAAGCACAATAGGATGAAATAGCACACACCTCAGAATTCATCAACTTTCTCTCTCTCCCTCCCTTCATAATTCTTCAATTAAATAGGCCTACAATACAAATTAAATTATCCAATAAACGAATATATAAACCCTTCAATGATGTATGACCCCAAATCAGTCGTTGATTAGGTTACTTAGCCTGAGTAATGTCAAACGCTTTGGACGATTCTCCAGATTCAAAGGACATTGAAGTAAGAAACAAAGGTAACTTCCAAATATTATGTAAGTTGAAGCAATTAGACATGGATTTATATATACTTATATACTATATTCAAGAGAACTCTTGTTGTCAACTAAAAATAGAGAAATAACATAATTTTGCATTCTTTGGCAACCACGTAGGGGAAAAAGTATTAAAAAGAGAACATAAACAAAAAGAGAAGTGTATGAGATGAAAATAGGAGTGCTGAAATCAATTCCTTTTTAAAATTTAATAAATTGAATAATAGCTTAAATAACAAAGAATGATACATGTGACTTTTACCATCTCTTTCCCACCTCCTATTTTATTTCTATTATAAATACTCTTGCATAACTTCCACCATCACATGCATAACGAGTGTAGAAAGCTAGTGGTCATGAAGACAACTTACCTCTTCCAATACTATCATTTTATGAGAACATAAAACAATAAGTTTCCTTCATGACGAAATCTTTTACCTCCGACTTTTTACAAAGTTCAGACACATTACCTTCATTTCTTTGTTTCAAACTGGCTAGAGTTTTCTTCCACCGCTTGAAATTAAGGGAATTGGATCCCATCTGGATTCAAATTGTAAGGATCCAAAGAATCCTCACATCCTAACCGTTTATCGTAGATCATGTGTTGTTATCAACATCATTATCATTATTACCATTTTTTGTCATATTCCGATAAAAAATGTGGTCCAACAGACAGCATAGTCCTTCGGTGTCTCATTCAGAAAAAGACACCCCACATACACTGTCTCGTAATATCACGATCTGTAACATTACTATGATCAAGAGACAGGTCAAATCAATTGGAAAGTACCAAGAAAAATTGAACATGTTCATATTTGCTTTATGTGATAGAGAAAAAGAAAGCAAAATAATGAAGGGAAGCTGTTTTGTCCATGTGTGGATGTAACAAACTTGATACAAGGAAAACTTGTTGTCCATAGGAACTGCTTTTACCACAGGAAGCTAACGTCGGGCCGATATTTGTATAGAATTGGGTCTACTTTACGAATATGTGGGAAACATCCACGTAACCGGTTATTTTTCACAGGAACCTAACAACTTGCCGTGGTGGTTCAGATTCTATCCTCTCCAGTTTTTAGTCCACATTCTTCATAAATATAAAAGGATACAAGATACTTTCTCTAGTTTCAGGAAACCGCATCCATCAAGACATTTGCAAGAGATCATTTAGGAAATTCAGCACTTCTATTTCTACATAACAAATGAATTATTTAAAACAAATGCCATACATCATTTGGAAGAAATTAATCATACAAACCACATTAAAAAATTTGCCTTCTAAATGAGCAAGTTGCTGCTGAACGGGAAATTCACCAACTTATCATGGCAGGGAAGAGGATGCACTTGAAACTTGAAGGAGTAGCCGGACGGTTCATTTCTCTTCCCTCTCATGCTACCTACGTACCACACAAATTCATTAGTCCGGAAAATAAAATATCAACATTTGAGGGAGGCACATATGAATGTGAGGATAAAGTCCCATATCAGTGAGGGACTAAACCATGTAAATGCTTATAAGAGGTTGGGATACTTCTCATATTTTTGATTGGTTTTATAGTGAAACCTTAACTTTATTCATGGTATCAGAGTAGGTTGACTCGCGTGTGAAACCCAACGGCTACATGTGCTCTACATCACCCTATTTATGTTGTCCATGTGCAAGGCTTGAAAATCCCCTACATGTGAGGTGGCGTGTGAGAATGTGAAGACAAAATTCCACATTAACGAAGGACCAAATCATGCAAAAACTTATTCGCCAGGAACAGTGTGTTGGACTGGAGCCCTTGGCCCGTGAACCTGAAAAATTCAACACAAAGATTGTGAAGGCAAGAATGAAGATAATTATAGCTGCTCTCCCCAAAATACCGACTACCTTTCTCACCCCATATTGCCCTACTAGGGCTGAAAATGTGGCCACAGCAGTAAAGTGGAGAGCTGCAAGAGAAATTTTTGAGCAAACATCAAATTATTGAAAAATAAATTTCCTCTCCCTGCTATTCAATTTTTTTTTTTTTAAATGGCAGCAACATGGATGGCTAAGACGATTTCCGTAAGGAATCAGAAGACGTTTTAGGAGGTGGTACTTTACAGGAGGCAGAAAATGTCATAGCAAATGTGGCTGCGGCACTTCAGACCTGCATCAAAGTTCTCAAATAGTGAGTCGGTTTTGACTAGGGAAAGTGAAAAATGTGTTTCTGTGTATAAAATATTTTGAGCTGTTTTAAGTGAAAGTTTTCGCACATCCTGTAGTGTTTTTATCGTAAAAACTGATTCCACCCTCTATAATAATTTCAAGTTTTTGGATCGAATCATAATCAGTAAATTCAGTAAATATGAAATCAACTACTTCACAAGTATAAAACTCACCTGAGGTGGGATTCCTAGCTCCAGAATAACTGGACCTAAAATGAAGCCTCCACCAAGACCAAGCAATCCACCAAATATACCAGCTATGGTAAGTATGATGCCACAAGCACTACAAAAAACAAGATGGTGCACTATCCAATTTGTGTTTGATTCTGCCCGAGACGCAATCACACTGTGTCCTTTGTATAGTTTAACTGCCTCTAAGAATTCATATGAAATCAACTACTTCACAAGTATAAAACTCACCTGAGGTGGGATTCCTAGCTCCAGAATAACTGGACCTAAAATGAAGCCTCCACCAAGACCAAGCAATCCACCAAATATACCAGCTATGGTAAGTATGATGCCACAAGCACTACAAAAAACAAGATGGTGCACTATCCAATTTGTGTTTGATTCTGCCCGAGACGCAATCACACTGTGTCCTTTGTATAGTTTAACTGCCTCTAAGAATTCATTTGAGGAGACCAGTGTATTAAACGTGTGAGGTGTGGACGAGATGTCCGAGAGATAGTCCAGCCTAGGCGTGAGGCGAAGCCTCATGAGACCTAAATTTTTTAATATATACACTAAGCGTATATATATATATTATGTTAAAAAAAAGATTATTAACCAATAATCATCCTGAGCACACACATATATAGACATATATTATATTATATTTATATATATATATAGGGAAGTGTTATTGGCACTCCAAAAATCTCATTCTACACTCCTCACGAGTGTATTTTTACAATGCACGCAAATAGCACACACATCCATTATATTATTAAAAATAAAAATCAGAAAAAAAATAAAAAAAAAAAAACAAAACAAAAGGCAGAGAGACGATAGTGCGAGGAAGAGGTATGAGGCAGTTAAAACCCTACCCAAAATTTGGGTTTGGGAGTAAGCCCTGAGGCGCGCCTTCCGCCGCCTAGGCGGCTTTGGCGAAGCCTTACGCCCACTACCTCCAAACAAAGACGGCAACCCTTAAGCCCAGCCTCAGAGGACACCTAGGCGTGCCCTGAGGCAAGCCTTTTAAAACATTGGAGGAGACTGAAGGCCAAACATATATATATGGTGCCATGACGGTTTCAAACAAACAATCAAGCTCAAATGAGGGTTGTATTTGAAGCGCGAAAAATGGACGATGAAGGCTTATGTTTTCTTCTAATTCTAAGGGACATGAAAGGCAGATACCTGCAAGAGATTATATGCCCAATATGCAGCTGAACAAGTTGTGGTATAATGTTGTGCCAACAGAAAAGTTTCTGAAAATTTGAATCAACGCATAAATAAAAGCAAAGTATTAATCGTAACAAAAATCATCCACATTGTAGGTATTACCTTAGCGATCTGTAATGCAAGTATTATAATCCAGACAGCAAAAAGAATCAGTAGTTCCTTCTAGCAAAGATTCTCAAAGATAGAAACCCGAGAAGGTTAAAGAATGTCAGTCTCTAAAACCATGCATCAAGGAAAGCTCTGGCTTCAAAAAACCCTACCTATGTTCTTTTGGATTCCCTAGTTTCTGTTGGAGTGCCGTTGTTCGGGCCACCAGGTTGAGGCTTGTATTCAGCTTCTGCACTAGAATTGTTGGAAGGTTAACCGAAATTTCAGTTACAAGAAAAAGTCATAAATCAGGGATAAGAAAGGGTAGAAGTTCTAGAGTTGTGATGTTTGGAATTTCTAGAGTTAATCATGATTTCTCTAGATGTTTCAATGTTCAAGAACCTTATAATTACCTTAATAAATGATGATGTATTGTAGTGGCTATAAAAGCCATGTAGTGTAATGAGTTTTGTGTGAGAAAAAGAAATCATAAATTAGAATAGTCTTTTCAAGTTTTAAAAACATCTCCGCTCTCCTACGTTTCTCTATCCCTCTTCCTCCTACAAATTGGTATCAGAGCTTTGTTGAAGTTTTGTCAATATGGCGAATGCAAATGCAAATGGTCACAACCTGGCTTCACTAAGTCCTCGATTTGGTGGTGATAATTACGACTACTAGAGCAACAATATGAAGGTGTTGTTGAAGGCTTTGGAGCTATGGAATATTGTTGAAGCAGGCTACGAAGATACGGATAACGAAGCTGCGTTAACTCAAGCGCAAATGAATACTTTGAGGGAAAACCGAAAGAAGGACAGCAAGGCACTCTTCCACATCTATCAAACCATTGAGATGCAAGTATATGAAAGAGTTGCGAAAGCCGAGAATGCAAAGCAAGCATGGGATATGATCGAGAATGCCTACAAAGGTAAGGAGAAGGTAAAGAAGGTTCGTCTGCAATCTTTAAGGAAAGAATTTGAAAAGTTGGAGATGAAAGAAGATGAGACAATCAAAGACTACTTTATTAGAGTTACCTCGGTCGTAAATCAAATGGCTTCAAATGGGGAGATTCTCGAAGATGCAAAAATTGTTGTGAAAATTCTCTGTACCTTACCGGCGAAATTCGATTATGTTGTGGCTGTTATTGAAGAGTCAAATGATATTTCAACTTTTTCTATGGAAGAAGTACAAGGAAAATTAGAGGCACATGAGATCAAAATTAATTTGAGGAATCCTCCTGCTACTTAACCTGATCAAGCACTCAAGTCTCAAGTTGCAACTACGGGAGGCAATGGCAATAAAGCTTCTAGCCCTAATCAAAGCTTCGGACGTGGAAGAGGTGGAAGAGGCGGAAGAGGCAGATGAGGTAGAGGAAGAAATTTAAATGGTAGAGGCACTAATTCTTATGGTAATGAACGAGGCTCATCAAGCAACTCCAATAATGAAGGTGAAAGAAATTTCAATTCGTACCGAGGAAGAGGATGTGGCACTCCAAAATGCTACTACTACAACAAACCTGGGCACAAGATCAGAGAATGTCGGTTCAAAAAGGCTAATGATGAAAAACAATATAGAGCAGGCGATATGCATCAAACCAACTCTGGAGATGGTGATTATAAAGAAACTTTATTGCTTGCATTTCATGGAGATCAAATGAATGATGTGTGGTATTTGGATAGCGGAGCTAGCAAGTATATGACTGGTAACAAAAACCTTTTTTCTGCCCTCTATAAGTTTGATCATGGTCAAGTGAGAATTGGTGATGATAGCCTATAAAATTGAGGGAATTGGTGAGGTGTCTTTCAAATCAAAATCTGGAAAAATTGAGAAGGTTTCTGAAGTATATTATGTTCGTGGTTTGAAGAGTAATTTATTGAGTATGGGCCATTTGTTGAGGAAGGGTTATGATATTCGCCTCCGTGGTGATTTTTGTGTTCTCAAAAAGGAGGATAAATTTGTTGCCAAGGTTGGACTTGCTGCAAATAACTTGTTTCCTTTGAAGCTCCAGATAACAAAATTATCTTGCTTTGTGAGTGTTGAAAAAGAAATCTCTAAGTTATGGCATGACAGATATGGCCATTTAAATTATGGAAGTTTGATTGCTATCAAACAAAAGTATGGTACATGGGCTGCCTCAAATTGATCCGGTGGATGGTGTTTGTGAAGATTGTCAATTTGGTAAGCAACATAGAAGTTCATTTCCTCCAGAGTCCTTCTGGCAAGCTTATTCATTCTGACTTGTGTGGTTCAATGCCAGTAGCATCTTTTGGAGGTAATTTATATTTCATTACATTTATTGATGATTTCTCAAGAAAAGTTTGGGTCTACTTCCTCAAAGAAAAATCTGAAGCATTTCAAGCCCTTAAAGATTTCAAGGCCGAAGTTGAAAAGTTTGTAGGCTTTCAAATCAAAAGTTGTTTCATGTGTTGCATATTTAGTCAACAGATCACCAACAAAGAGTTTGAAGGATTGCACACCTCATGAAGCATGGTATGGAGTGAAGCCGAGAGTGCAACATTTGAACATTTTCGGTTGTGTTGCCTATTCCCATGTTCCAAAAGAGTTGAGAAACAAGCTCCACAATAAGGTAGAAAAGTGCATTTTCATTGGATATAGTGAAAGGAGCAAGGCCTTACGAACTGTACAATCTGAAGACCAAAAAGTTCTTGATCAGCCGTAATGTCCATTTTGATGAAAATGCTTTCTTTGAAGAAGAAAATGGTCCAGCAAAACTGCCTATTATGCAAGAAGAAGATGATACTTACCAATCAAAAATTGCTCCTCAATCTCCAAGAACTACATCAAGTGATGACGACTCACCTCCAAGAAAGTTCAGAAGTATACGAGATCTTTATGACTCCTCAAAGCAAGTAGATTTGGAGGATAATACTATATTATTTGCCTTCTTTGCTAGAGAGGATCCAATTTCATTTAATGAAGCGTGTGAGGAGGAAAAATGGAAGCAAGCCATGGATGAAGAAATAAAGGCTATTGAGAAGAATGGGACTTGGGAGCTCACAAATCTGCCAACACACAAGAATCCTATTGGTGTTAAATGGGTATATAAGACTAAGAAAAATGCAGATGGGTCCAATAACAAGTACAAGGTGAGACTCGTTGCAAAGGGTTATAAGAAAAAGGAAGGTGAAGACTATACTAAAATTTTTGCTCCTGTTTCAATACTATTCGATTGATCATCTCCTTTGCTGCAAAAAACAATTGGAAAATTTTTCAAATGGATGTAAAGTCTGCGTTCTTGAATGGTGTCCTTCAAGAAGAAGTTTATTTAGAGCAGCCACCTGGATATGTGAAGAAAGGAGAGGAAAATAAGGTTTACAAGCTTAAGAAGGCGTTATATAGGCTCAAGCAATCACCACGTGCATGGTACAGCCGTATTAATTCATACTTCGAGAAGCATGGTTTTCAGAAGTGTCCGTATGAACATACCCTTTATGTTAAAAGCACCTCACAAGGAAGTTTCATGGTTATAAGTCTTTATGTGGATGACCTTATCTTTACCAGAAATGATTTAGAGTTATTGAATGGTTTTAAGCTCTCTATGATGGAAGACTTTGAGATGACAAATTTGGGCAAGCTACATCACTTTCTTGGTATTGAAGTTTCTCAATCTAAGAAAGGCATTTTCATTTCTCAAGAGAGTTATGCAAAAGAAGTTTTGAAGAAATTTGGGATGGAGAATGCAAACCCAATAGTGACATCATGCATTACAGGCCTAAAGCTAAGCAAAGATGGTGAAGTAAGACTTATTGATTCCACCAAGTTTCGCAGTTTGGTAGGTAATTTGATGTACTTAACAGCCACAAGACCAGACATCATGTATGCAATAAGTCTGGTGAGTAGGTTTATGGAAAAGCCACATTCAAATCATTGGGAAACTACAAAAAGAATTTGGCGATACATCAAAGGAACCGTTGATTATGGCATTTTTTATGAAGCAAATGTTCCAGTGAAACTTATTGGCTATACTGACAGTGATTTAGCTGGAAGTATTGATGATTGCAAAAGCATTTCAGGTTATGTCTTTAGTCTGGGAAGTGGCATGATTTCATGGAGTTCAAGGAAACAACTGATTGTTGCCCTCTCTACAACGGAAGCGGAGTACATAGCTGCCTCTTTTGCAGGATGTCATACAGTTTGGCTACTTGGCATTTTGGAGAGTCTGATGCATAAACAAAAGGGTCCAACCACTTTGTTCTGTGATAATAGCTCAACAATTTCAGTCTCAAAAGATCCTGTTCTACATGGGAGAACAAAGCACATCCGCATCCGCTTTCATTTCCTAAGGGAGCTTGTTAGTGAGGAAATTATACCGCTAAAGTATTGCAAAACAAATGAACAGATGGCAGACGTGTTCACAAAACCGCTTGGTGGACAAGTGTTCAAGCGAGATGTTGCAAGACTAGGAATCAAAAGCAAATTTGGTTGAAGGGAGGCAATGTTGGAAGGTTAACCCAAATTTTAGTTACAAGAAAGAGTCATAAATCAGGGATAAGAAAGGATAGAAGTTCTGGAGTTATGATGTTTGGAATTTCTAGAGTTAATCATGATTTCTCTAGATGTTTCAATGTTCAAGAACCTTATAATTACCTAAATAAATGATGATGTATTGTAGTGGCTATAAAAGTCATGTAGTGTAATGAGTTTTGTGCGAGAAAAAGAAATCAGAAATTAGAAGAGTCTTTTCAAGTTTTAAAAACCTCTCCGCTCTCCTACGTTTCTCTATCCGTCTTCCTCCTACGAGAATCATCACCTGCATAAAAAAAAATTAGGCATCTAAATTTGAGTAGGTAAAAGGTCATTGCTACCAAAGAATTAATAATGATAGATCAACTCACCATTTGACTGCATTCGTCTAGCAGCCTCCTGAAAAAATGGAAAACTAGTTAAGCCAATATGGATTAAGTTACGCCATATGTACAAATTAAACTAACAAAATTTAAGATGACCTTTTTTATTGTAGTTTCTTCTTTTCCATGTCTCAGTGCCCTTGAAGAATGCCCTACTCGATGTACCAGCATGTCATCAAAATGCGATCACTATACGAATCAAAGAAGTTGTCCAAATGATGAAAATAATGAATTCTTAATTTCATAATTTTCTATAATTCTTACCTAAGAAAGTAATGATTAATAACACTGTGATCATCCAGTTAGCAAATATGATACTGATCCCAAGCACAAGCATTGAAAGCAACTCTGATACTGATCCCGAGCACAAGCATTGGTTGGGAAAGAATCGCCAAGTCGTAGTCGACGAAGGGGAGGTCAAGTGTTGGATGCCTTAGCCTTAGATTGTAAAACACAGATGAAATTGCAGTATCTGTGATCATACTTGACCAACCAACAAGCACTCAAAATTTCATTCAGTTACATTCAAAAGGTGAAAGAGGTAGAAAACTATCATATCCACCAAGTCTAGGGGTTAGAAGTGCACAAGGATATTCCACACACATCTTTTGGTAAAATGATACAATGAATCTAATTGAAATCTTAGATTGGTGTTGACATCTGAAGCTTTTGGTGTTTAATAGTTGTTGCTACCATCATATTAGAGAACCAACATGTTTCCATTTGTCATCGACTCTCACATGCAGGATGGGGTGCACATCAGAGAGTGTTTTCATTTCATATACATTGTTGATCGACTGATTTCCTAGCAACTTAACTTGAGAGATAATAGATTTGGTTTCAATACTGCATGAACATTGTATTAGTATAAAACTAAATTTCTAAGATACTGGTATGATCGTGTGTGCCTAATTTAATTAATTATAAATGGTGCAAAAGTTTGAGGATTATGCTGCAGGTGAAAGCTGGAAAGTACAGGAAAATTATTGTAACCATCACAATTTTCCACCCAACCCTTTCATTTGGGAAAATTAGAATGTCTTACATCTTTTCTATAGTTGTTAGATTAAACATTCATCCCTTTTAAAGATTTGATTAAGGTGCTTTGATCAATTGTCACCTCAATATTTTTCTATTTATTTAATTTCCATGTCATTAATTTAAATGCATTCATATAGAGGCATAAGGTAGCTTAGCTTAATTTCGTCAATCCCCTTCTACACATTAAATGACATTTTTTTAATAAAATAAAATAAAAAATTAATTAACTAGTTCATCATTACCTTATTATCAGTATTTAAAAAAAATCTCTTTCTATTAAAAATGTCTCAATAAAAAGTCTTCAATACATATTTTTTCACGTATAGATATATAAAAAATATACTTAAAACTTATGATACATTTGAGAACAAAAGTATCGACTTTTGGTACATTTAGATTTCAAATGTACCGAGAAACCAAATGTACCAAAAATTCAAATGTACCATAAAACCAAATGTACCCATAGTTATGTAATCCTTTTGGTACGTTTAGATTTCAAATGTACAGAGAAACCAAAAGTACCAAAATTTCAAATGTACCATAAAACCAAATGTGCCCATTGTCAGGTAACCCTTTTGATATGTTTAGATTCCAAATGAACAAAAAATCACAAATGTACTACAAACCAAATGTCATAACCCTTTTGGTACATTTACATTCCAAATGTACCAAGAAATACAAAAAATCAAATCCACTATAAAACTAAATGTGTCCATATTATAGGTAACTAGACGTGGCTATATAATCAAACAAATCTTTATTATGTGTTGGGTCTTCTAAATAATAAAATCTGACAATTTTTTTTTATAAATATTCTACTATATTCACAAAAAAAAAAGAAGTAAAATTATAACAAACAATAAAAAAAATGCATAGAGATAGATAATAAATGCATAAATATAGGGACAAGAGGAAAAGGAAAAAAAAAATGAAATGTCCAAGAAAAGTAGTGAAAAACTAAAACTCTAAACAAAATTGAACTTATGTGAAAAACTGAAATTAATAACTAAAATTTTAGGAAAATGTTTGATCAAATTTTCAAAAGGAGTGTATGTTTAGTCTAAAAAATTAAAAAACGAAGCGCTTATATCAAAATGCCCCTTTTCATTTCCTGTATATCCAATTTCACCCCACAATTAAGTCAAATTTTGAACAATTACTGCCCCTCAAAGAGTGAAAAACAAAACAAAAACCCCAAAAAAAAAAAAAAAGGCTTTCACATATAAGTTTTGACACACTTCAAAATTGATCAAACTGTTGTAAAAGCAGTGTGAATGCCCTTTATAAAAGCAATACCCATTTGAAAACTCTGGACATTAAGTCGTGGTTGGTAGGTTCATCACTTAACTTTTGTATTCAATATTATTGACTAATGGAAATGTGAGGTGGAATGAAGAAAAGATGGTTGGCCATCTGCCTATAAAACCAAAAGAAGAAGAAGTAGCAGAGGATGTAGAAGAAAAATATATTAGTAAGTTGTAAGGCTAGAGAGAAGAAAGAAAAATAATGAGAGATATCTTTGTACTCCTATTATTTCAAATGAAAAAAAAAAAAAAGTATTACTAATGCCCCGATGACGTAGGCACACTTGCCGAACCTTGTAAATATTGTGTCTTATTTACTTTATATTCCACTATCTATATATCCTCAATTTCACAACATGTTATCAGCATGAGAAGCTCTCGTTTCAATGGAAAACACAACGCCATAAATATGGTGAAGCACTACCTACCTCCCACCTCTGTCGATTAGAATCTCATAGAAAATGTACAAACTTGAGCTTCACAAAAAAACCAATAGTTGTGATACGAGCTCTGAAACTCCGACTTCATGTGCTAAAACAGAAGCTTTTCATTCATAGAAGTTGTTTCTTATCTTCTCTTCCATAATATATCAAAATTCTAGAAAGATCAATGGTTAATTCATTCCAGATCTTAGAAATACTACAATAGACCTGAAATGCGCTGAAAAATTGGTTGTCATGTTAATGGCTTTTAGAATTCAACTTTCTGACCTCGGATGCAAATGCTTTCTTCATTGAAGTTGTTCATTATTCTCTTATCCATGCCATACTAAAATTTGGGTTAGATCCAAACAATTTGGTTGTCCTATAATTCTCATACACTACTATTGATACATGACCATGATTAGAAAGGAAAAGGGAAGCATAGTAAGTTAAGATTTACTTTTTCCTTATTATTATTAACTTTGTTATTAATGTGATTGGTGTGGCACTGTTGCCCTTCTTATAATAACAATTATTATTTTTATGTTTTGATATTTATGTGAATTGTGCTGAATTAAAGCCCTTGTCACAATCTTTATATATTTAAAGCAATTTATTTATAATGGCTGGAATTACCGCCTTCTACTTTAATTTACTTATTGTATTACATTTTGTTATGATGAGTATACACAGGACCCAAAGTTCCTTGATCAAATTAGAACATGAAGTTTTTTTATTCTCATCATATAAAAAGATTGGATCTGAAGTTTCATCATATAAAAAGATCGAACCTGAAGTTCCGTGATCCTCTTCATATAAAAAGATTGGAACAAAAATTCCATCATATAAAAAGATAGGACCAGAAGTTCCTTGATTCATGTAAATGAGGACCATTAGTTCCTTAATCCATGTACAGATTAAGTATAGACATGAATTCTAAAAAAATATGAACCCAAAGGTTCTAATAATGTCGATATCAAGAATAAGTTTCGAGTACATATGTATAATACTTTGACTTGAAGTTCAAAATATAAATAATGTTAAGAACTTGAGTTCTAACATTTTTGTGTAGACATGTGTTTATATGGTATGAATTAATTATCACAAGTTCCATCATACCTGATTTCTTCCTTTCTAGAACAAGAAAATGGTGAACTTAGCAAAACTCAATTTTGTTACCATTGACATTTCAGTAAAGAAATACTTTCATGAATCCATGATGCTCGAGAACTCATATGGAAGTATATAATATTAAGAAATATCTTTGCTTAAAAACTCATGCTTCTTATTCATGAAACCAGAAGTTTCCATAGATTCCTATATCTAACAAACTGAACTAGAAGTTTCAGGCATGTATAAAACCAAAATAGATGGAATTTTTTTTTCTATATATATAAAGAAAGAAAAAAAACAGAGCTTTCACAAAGATTGATCATGTGAAGCTTCAGTATTTGGCAAAACCCCAGAAGGACGAGGCACCAAAAGTTGATCATTTGAACCCTCAGTAATTGGTAAAACACCAGAAGGACGAACCTCTTGTGGTCATATTGAATCCAACTTTCGGAGTCCTACAACTGATTGAGCTAATCTGTTCATGCTCGTTGAGTAATTATTTCAAGTTTGTGCAACTCTCTATTCTCGTGCTTGAGTCCTCTAATTTCTTGTCTAAGACTTGCCACCTCAGCCATTAATGATTCAACTTGGTGAGTTCAAGTAAGTAAGCATTGGCCCATATTGGATACATAAAAGGAGAGGCAACACGACCACTTGTTCAAAAATCTAAGAAACACCGCTCTCCCAATTTCTAAAGTTCAGATTTTTCTAAATAAAGTTCATAGGCATTTCTTAGACGCAATCTCAACTTTCTGGATATCAATGACAACTCTATCAAATATATCTGACAAAGTTGAAACGCGTAAATTTTACTATTCTAACTACACAATTGTTGCTAACAAACGTGAATGAGATGGTCCCAACAGCATCACTACCTGCTATTGAAAAATCCCTATATATGTCGACCTTCATCCTCTATGGCAAGGTAGATCTCCAAAAAATGCCTAACTCTTCTTCCTTGCCAAGAATGCATCTTCAACCAAGCATCTCAAATAGTCGGTTTTCCTCCTCCCTGAGAATACCTTTTCAACCAAGTCCCTCAAAATGCCTAACTCATTTCTTCAGTAAGAAAATATTTTTGATCGAGAAGTTCAATATCAGCATCAAATTCTTCTACTGTTTTTCTTCAAGAGCAAAAGTATCTCATGTAATCAGGATCGAGAGTAAAAGTATCACATATCATGCTTTTTTTTCCTGTCTTTACTTGCAAGACAAGGAGAAAGAAAGCACTCAGTTAGAACTTGAAATCAAACTTCTGGTCCAGAATCGATTGCCTGGAACCTTTGCTTAATTGCTTACCTTGAATGGCTCTTAAGTAGTCATCTTCACTGTTGTTAGAGCTAGGTCTCAAATCACCAACATCACATAACAATTGATACGATGTTGGCTCAAGTTGCGCAATTGTGCAGGAGGCTGAAGCTGAAGGATCAACGACGAATTCATAGAAGTTCAAAGGGACAAAATAAGTGGCTGACTAAGTAATGGAAGACTAAAATTCAATGACGAGAATCCTATTCACAATCTCAACGAACTCTACATTAGTCTACGATGACCAAAGGATAAGAACGACTTTAACTATTATTCTGTCTGTTGATCATTCAAATGTTGTATGAAAGGTAACACAATCATCACAATTACTAATAAACTACCAAATGCATTTACAAGTTACAAAGATGCCACATGATTTGAAGTCTTAATAAGACTATCCATGGACATGGTTCCTAATTGAAACCGAAAATTGTGATATTCTATTATAAACGTTATTTCTCATTGTTAAGTTTGTTCATTTTAGTGGAGAATTATATTATACGAAGGCTTATGAAATGCTTGAAGCATATCTCCATAAGTAAATCACCCAAATATACATAAAATAAATTAAAAAAATTGCTCCATATAAATTCCAAAGGAGAATGTGTCATAAAGTGTAGAAAACCTTTGGCCTTGGAAGGGTAAAGCACAAATTATGTACTTGATACCATACTTGATACCATACTTGATACCAATGGATGGTATCAATTGCCTTAGTGAGAACTTTCATTATGATATTGTTGTAACATACTAACTTTGTTGCAAGATTTGATAGTAGATTGGGACTCTTGAAGAGTCTAGAAAAAATATTAAGTGTTCAAAGAAATATTGTCTCGAGCTGGAGATCGAACAATATAACAACACGATTTTTATCCATCAAAATGTTTATGGTATTATAGAACCATATGAATTGAAGATTATGAGTTGAACACTCAAATGATTAACCAATATCTAAACACTAAGAAAGATCATTCATCCTTGTGAGGGAAATGATGAATTGATATTAGGTTTAGAAGTACCATATCTTTGTGAAGTATGTGCTTTATTTTTAGCACAATACATTGAATCAGATGAAACATTTCATGTGAGGCACAATACCAACATATGGGTATTGGAATAAAGTGAAACTTATCTATTGATATTTTCGAGAAATTATATACATGTGCTTATTCTATTCCAAAAAGCTCACTAATTGTCATGGTCTTATTGGGTAAGCAAAATCCAAATATCTCTCTAACCTGCATACAGATCGCTTACAGAAAGGATTTGCCTTTTCATATGAAAATAGATTAATCCTATAATGCTCAATGAAGCAAACATTTGTTGCTACATCTTTATATCTCTCATAAATATATATCTTCAAAGTTTTTAGTACACATGAGCATCAGAAGACTAAAGTTATTGAAGTCAGACAAATCTGTTCTAACGATAATCTGGCAGACCTCTTCCCCAAATCTCTACCAAAGTGTACATTCCAGAAGTTGGTACATAATATCAGATTACGTCGATTTAGTAATCAGTTAGATGGAAGAATGTGAAATTGGGAGCATCCAAGACACATGTGTGGCAACCGATATTGACATATGGGCCTCCAACTAGGATTTTTTCCACTAAGTTTTTCCTAACAAAGTTTTAATGTGGCAACTGATATTGATGTATGGGCATCCAAGGGGAATGTTGTAAAAGCAGTGTAATGCCCTCCATAACATCAATAACCGCTTGAAGACTTTGGACCGTCAAGTCGTGATTGGTAGGTTCATCACCCAACTTTTGTATTCAATATGATGACTAATGGAAATGTAGGTAGAATGAAGAAAAGATGGTTGACCATTTGTCTATAAAACCAAGAGAAGAAGAAGTAGCAGAAGACGTAGAAGAGAAATATATCAGTAAGCTATAACAACACTTCCACTCCTCTCAAATTCCTAAGGGGATAGTGGAGTAAATCCCCTCCCTCTCCACAAAACTCTTCCACACCATTCCAATCCACTGGGCTCTGCGGGAGCCTAGTTGCTCACTTAGGCTAAAATCGACTAGTCTAGGCCCTAAGCTATGTGACGCAAGGCTAATGTCAGCTACAATTGAAAAATTAATAGAAAATTAACTAAAATAAAATAAAAAACTATAAAAAGATATAAAAATTAATTAAAAATATGAAAAATAATAATTTTCTTTTTCTATAAATACCTAACCATGTTCTTCCACCTTGCACCACATTTCAACATTTTCAAATATTTTCACTTAATCTTTTATTACCATCCGAAATTAAAAATAAAATTATCTTGTATTATTTTATATTACAAAAATTAATAGTATTTTAATACGAATTGCCTGGGCTATTTAGTTTAGGGGTTGAGATGCACTTGGACAGTGACTGTTCACTAAAGGCAGTTACCATTCACTTGGGGAATTGAATTGCCTATTGCCTCAGGGACTTTTTAGGGGTGGAAGGCTAGAGAGAAGAAAGAACAATAGTGAGAGATATCTTTGTACTCATATTATTTCAAATAAAAAAAGAAAGTACTACCGCTGCTCTGAGGACGTAAGCACACTTGCTGAACCTCGTAAATATTGTGTCTTATTTAATTTATATTCCACTACACACATATCCTCACTTACTTTGTAACACCAAAGAATTTCATAACTAAGAATCAATTAGAGTATGACAAGTGGATAGATAAAATTTAGAACCCACAATTACCACACCATCACTTAACGGTCAATTTAACAGATTATGTAAGTAATGTATGACATTGCAATATTTTAAGAGGGTCATTAGCTACCTTTCCTTCTTACCTTTCCCTACTTGCCTTTTCCCATTCATTTCTTGTCATGTGGAGTCCATTATCACTTTAAACTCTATAATTAATGTCTTGAAATTCTAAATATTTAATTTCCAAGTATACCCCTAATTAATCTACTAGCTCTCTTCCCAACCCTAGTTAATTTAGTAGTTCCGCTTCCTCTTTTCTTTTTTCTTCTTCTCATGTCCATGTCCTTCCACTGATGGATTGTTAAAAAAAGTTGCAGAAAATGAAACCAACCTTGAAACTCATATTTTCCTTCTCAAAATCAAACAATATACTCAGTTGAATCGCACTAATCAAACTAAAAACTCGGACTTGTTACAAAAAAGAAAAAAAAAATTGTGCCTGATCGTCATCAAGAGTTCGTCTCCTCTATGTATCTGCCATTCAGAAGGGAGGGACAGTTAGATGAGGGCAAATCAAGGGATGGGGAAAGGAAAGATCAAGGGTGGGACTGCGAGGTTGGAGGCGTCGTATCCCATGGATTGGTTGGTCATAGATGGGTAGAGGAACATGGAGTCGTGCCAAAGGGCTAGGTGGTGGTGCTTAGTGGTGGGTTTTTATTACTTCACAACAAAAACATAAAAGGAAAATAGTATTTGATCAACAAAAACGGAGGGAATTAAAAAAACTCAAGGGCATATGAGGAAGTTAAATATCTAAAATTTCAACACATTAAATATAGAGTTTAAAGTAATAGTGGAGTTTACATGGGGTTTACATTGCAAGAAATGAATGGGAAAGGCAAGTGGGAAAGGCAAGTGGAAAAGCCAAGATAGAAAATAGCTAGCATTCTTCATATTTTAAATAGGATAATGTTAGGGAGATCAAATTTTTAAGGGTAATAATACTAATATTAAGAGACCAAATTTTTTAACCAAATTTTTTAACCAAATGATGTGGTTGTTAATTGAATATTAATTAAGTGTTAATTAACGTGCTTGTTTCTTATCGGTGACACATGATTTAGTTTAAAATTTTGGTCTCTCTAGGATTTCCCAATTTTTAAACCAAATTTGCAAACTAAATTAATAATCCAATTAAAAATCCAATCATCCACAACCACATCATTTAGTTTAAAATTTTGGTTTCCCTTGCATTACCCTTTTGAATATAAGGCATGAGTTTACAATTGCACCCAAACTTAAGGATGCAAATTATAATTAACCCTAAAACTTTTAGATCAGATGTGTAAGGAGATAAATAAGGATAATGCTAGGAAAACCAAATTTTTAAACCAAATTTGCAAACCAAATGATGTGTCACCAATAGGAAAGAGGAAATTGTAGCAATGGTTCCTCAACTTTAACTTAATTGGAGCAATGGTCACTCAATTAAAAATCCATGACTATTGGTCCCTTAACTTATCAAAACATGTAGCTATGGTCATTTTCGTCAACTCCTCCTAATCATAGGGAAAAAGAGTACATCCAGATCAACCAAGTATACTTCCGCACAATCCCATGAGTTTCATATAATTCCAAAGAGAACTAACAACGTTACAACTTAAAAAGTTTACACATGCCAATTCCTTAAGAGAGTGGAAGTATGAGCTATGTAGACACTACAGGACTTTAGAAACTCATTATGAAGCTCATACCCACTCGCCCTATAGTTTTGAGCATAGAATGGACGAGTGGTACCAGCTCTGCGATTATTTTTAGAGTTTTTAATTCCTAGAGATGGACGTCTTCACGGGTGAAATAGTTGGAGGAGTGAAACAGTTTCAGTGTGAATAATTTTTTTTTTTCAGTTTTAATATAATTGCACAAACATTTTGGTTTTAACAATAAAAAATTTTTTGTTTTATTGGGATATCTTGTGGGATTAAAATAATAAAGGTTAATTGATTAAAATTAAACAAAATTTAAAACAAATTACATTCTTATGTTTTTAATATTAAAGAACTCTTGCTCCACAAAAGATGTCGTGGGTAGGGGTGCAACTTGGGTTAGGCCAACCCGAACCCGTCCATGTTCAACCCGACTTTAAACCTGAACAATCGGGTTTTTTTTTAGTTATAACCTGCCAGAACCCAATCTGATTTCAACTTGTTCATTGATTGGGTTGGGTTAGATTGATCATTTGTCCAACCCAACCCAACCCAATTGGGTTGAGCTGTGCAACATACTTCTCAATGACCTTTGCATCTTCGTGGAGGATTCACTAGTGACTTTTGATGGATTATGATAGAAGAGTTGTAGAAAGCAATTGTTTTTCTGGTAGCCACACTTTGATTTTTCTGCAGGAGCTTCGAAGGACAAGACTTGAGTTGGGTACTAGCTTTGTTTTTCTGCAGGAGCTTCGAAAGACAAGACCTGAGTTGAGTACTAGCTTTGGACAATGAAGTGTTCCTCTTTTTTATCCTTTTTTTTTTTTTCTTTTGGTACTAGCTTTGGTATTTCTTGTATTTTAACTCAAACTTTGCATGAAACTGATTAAAACTTGAAAAAGTTGGGCAACCCGAAACCAATCCAAGTAAACCCAAACCTGAATGAACCCAATTAAAACCCAACCTGAACCCGAACCCAAATTGTAAAAGTTGGGTTAGGGTTGGGCTGACCTTCTAACCCGCCAGAGTTGCACCCCTAGTCGTGGGTAAGTCGTCTATATTTTTAATTTTTTTATTTATTTATAAAGCTTACCCGATGTAACATTTTGGTCGAGCAGTGCAACCTCATTTGCCTCAAGAGATTTAGGCCTTGTTTGATATAGAGGATTAACTTGGATATGACTATTCATTATTGTTTGGACCCAAAATAACGTTTTTGGGCCGAGCCCATAAGCACTCTCGGTCCAATAAAAAAGGCATCAAGTATTTCAAAATATTCTCACCAAAGGCCCCGCCCAATAAGATTAGGCCGAGTTCTATTAGGAAATGGTTTCATTTGGATAAGGGTGAGTGGCCAAGTCTTAGCATAATAAGGCATCCTCAGAGGCCAGTTATACTCCAAATAGGAAAAGATGCCAAGAATGAAGGGTTGAATCTAGGTGATAATAAAGTTAGATTCAAAATCCTACATGAACCAGGATTGGCCGAAGCCCATTCAGATTTGATAAAGGAATTGAAGTTCAAGTAGAATTCTACTTCAGCCATGAGGAATTGCTACAATACATAGAGAGGAGGGTACATCATTCAAAGCCCCTTCAAATCAACACACAAAACTGTCTTGCGCAAACTCTCGCCCTACGCGAAACCTCTCAAACACTTTGAGATTTTTATTTTACCTTTTTTCCGCCAACATATCTTCAGTTTGGGTAAACAGCACTGTGTTGGCAACTGACAACGTCTTCAGTTTGCATAAACAACACTGGAGCTTTAGAATCAGTCAACCGAGTAGCACCTTCAATTTGGGTAAACAGCACTGCTTTGAGACCTACTGGTTATCTATCCAAGCCTCAGCCAACAAGGAATCTTCAAATCCTTATTGGAAGAGGTCATCTCATTAGCCTTCTCGTTGAAGTGAAGTGCTACCAAGTTACGATATTCGGCATACTAAATGTCGTAACCTGAGCCGAATTTGATATTGAACTTAGGAGAAACTAGCAACCTTGTCTTCAGGCTCAAGAACCCAAAGGCCAAGACGTGTTCCTTCCTCAGCCGCAATCACAAGATTCAAAAGTCGTATGTGCTCCCAACACCACATCAACATTCATTCACTCCCCAACTGAGCTCGGCTGACAAGTTGACACGCCCCACATTTAACCGAATGACGTAGTTAACTTATTAGCTATTCGGCATGCACGCAACATAAGATAGGTGGTTTTTGGGGCCAACAATTATATTAAAAACATTTTGAAGAAAGGAATGGATGAGAACTTCCGTATTTTGTCCAAGTTGAAGGTTACTCATGAAGAAAATATATTTATGATGATGCCCGCAAAATGGTAGGATTAAAAGAGGCAACTTTTCTTCATAGGTAATCTTCATAGTCATATCCAAGCCAATCCACTCTAACAACCCTGACTTTAAGTCTTCTATTAAAACACCCACCACTGAATTATCTACCCTCAACTACTTTAAAACTTGTTGAATTGCTTTAAACTTTACCAAATGGTCAAAAGGGAGTTGGAGACCTTGAATTGATTAGTTTCACTTTCAGTGCAGTTCACTTGTCCTAATAGGACCAGCTTAATTAGTAGGTCCAAAAATGTTCCAAGCAGCACCCAACATCAAGAAAAATCCAACAAAAAAGTTATACATTTGTTTATGGAATGTTTGAGATCGGTGACACTGGGGAACTCAAGGCAGAACAAGTTACTGAAACTAGGCATCATAAGTGCATATGTTTTCAAATCCCATGTACTCTTTGTTCTCAATCTTTTCAACCATACTTGCTATCCCAACCCCACCTGTTTCAAAACAAATCAATCATCCATCAATCTTGAAGCGGAAAATGTAACGAAACTGAATTCGATATCTGACAAAAATACGGGTCCGTTTGGTAACCTTTTTTGGGGACGGATACATACCTAGTGATATTGCACTCACAAAGATTGTGGAGGCTAGAATGAAGACAATTATGGATGCTCTCCCTAATACACTGATCACCTTTCTCACCACATGTTGCCCTACTAGGGCAGACAAGCTGGCCACGAGAGCAAAGTACAGAGCTGCAATGGAAATTTAACAATGACCAAAAGGCTTCCTACCATTCAACATTTTATTTAACAGAAACTTGATGGTAAGGCTAGGAAGTTACCATAGGGAACTGGAAAACGTTTGAGGAGATAGTACTCGACCACAGACATTGATGCAGAAAATGTCATGGCAAATGTGGAAGTGGCACTTGACACCTGCAGAACGATATATAATCAACCAACGAGGCAAGAAAGAAAATAATCTTCATGCGTACCACGAAAGGGCTAGTGTGTCATATATAGTTTTAGGATCAAATACAACTTATCACTAAGACCCTAAACAGAATTATGTAAAGGCATTAAAGATAGAGAGTATAAAAATTACCTGAGGTGGGATTCCCAGCTCAAGAAAAAGAGGGCCTAAAATGAAGCCACCACCAAGACCAAGCAATCCACCAACTATACCAGCTGTGATTCCACCGCCACAATAAAGAAAAAGCCGATGGACCTTCCAATCTGTGCCTAATTCTTCCATGGATGCAATCACTCTATGGCCCTTGTACAGGTTAACTGCCTCGTACGTAGATACTCCCAAAGCCACGGGGATCTAGAAATTTTGTTTAAGGAAGAACAAAGCTGAAAATGACACTTTTGAAACAACAATTGAATTCATTCAAGCTCGTAAGGGGGCATGTATTTCAAGAGCAGAATATGGAAAGCAATGTTTTCTTGTTATGAAGGGCATGGAAGGTACCTGCAAGAGATTTAATACCCAATATTCTGCTGAACAAGTTGTCGTATAATTCTGCCAACAACAAATAAGCTTCCCATGAATCCAGTTTTTAATGCATAAACTTAAGGCGAATGCAAAATCATAAGCTTTTAAAGAAATCAACCACGTAGAGATAGATATATATATATATACCTTTGCGATCTGCAATGCAAGTATTATGACCCAGACAGCAACAAGAAGTAGTAATTCCTTCCAGTAAACATTCTCCATAATAGAAACCTGAAAAGGTTAGAGAAGTCAGTCTCTACAATCACGCGTAAATGGAAGTTCAGGCCGCCAAAATCATACCTCTGTTCTTTTGGACTCCTTGGTGGCTAATACACTGCTTGGGCCACTAGCTAGAGGTCTGTATTCAACTTCGTCGTCACTAGAACTACCTGAATCAAAAATATCGGCACATTAACCAGTATAGGTGAAAGATTACCAGTTCAAAGCTACAATGATATGATCAACTCACCATTTGACTGCATTAGTCTGGCAACCTCCTGAAAAAAAAAAACAAAAAGAAAAAGAAGTCAACGGAATTGCAGAGTTTGATTAAGTCAAACATTATAAAAATTAATGTAATGAAAATTTTAGAGTCGACCTTTATTAATATAGTTTCTTTCTTCCATGTTTCAACTCCCTTCAAGAATGCCTTAGTCGATGTGCCTACAGGTCGTCACCATACTTAAACAAGTTGTCCCAGATGAAACAAGAAATTTCATATAATTCTTACCTATGAAAAAGATCATTAGCAACACTGTGATCATCCAGTTAGCAAATATCACATTGAAAGATACTCCAATACTGATCCCAAGCATAAGCATTGGCTGGACAAGAAGTGCCAGGTCATAGTCGATGATTGGAAGGTCGAGTGTAGGATGCCTTAGCCTCAAATTGTAGAAAACAGTTGCAGCTGCTCCGCCTGTGATCATACCTGAAAAACCAGATTGAAGCACAAACGTTGTTACATTTGCAAGGTGAAAGAGGTTAATATTGACCTATATATCAATCTAATGGATGGTGATATAATAAGGCAATGACACACACATCATTTGGTGAAAGAAAATATAAACTAGGATGATCTTCGAGGTGCTAAGTGATTATAAAATCCAAAAAAAAAGAAGCGCCTATTGCAAAAGAACACAAAACAAGGAGGGAAAATTTGTGAGAAAGGACTTACACTTGGATATTGCCGTTGATGATTTCTCATCAAATCCGATGATCAAAGTGAGCATTGGAACGAAAAAGCCTCCCCCACCAACACCTCCCACGGTCCCAAATGCAGCCCCAATGAATCCAATTATAGTGCCTACCACAATTCTCCAGTCAAATTTCATTTCCTGCATATTTCAGTTCGGCCAAATCATATCCAGTTTCAAACAGTCACTAACCAAAAAATTGGAGCTTTGTTGAACTATTTTAAGAACACTAATCAATCAGATGAATCAACTATTCGATTTTGTGCACAATTTAGGTTACAATCGGTTTTATGAAGGAAAAACTGATATAGAAAATAACATTTCAAGAAATATTAAATAGGAAAAACTGATCACGAAGGGAAAGAAAATCAAGACTTACAGGCCAAACGTGCTCATACCCCAATCGACCCTTTTGCCACAGAAAGTTTAACATTCTGTTCAAGTAATGTTGCGTCGCGGAATCATCTTGCTGCAGAGTCGCTTGTGCTGAAGCAGCTATTGAAGCTAGAACAAGAACACCAGTCACAACAATTGCTGCCCACCTTAGACCCCAAAACCGAAATCCAACTTCATCAGCCATCTGATTTCTTCAACCCCACAAAAACAAAACGGAAACTTCCCCAAAACCTAAACCTCAGAGCAAATCGAAACTCGAAACGATACGCCAGTCTGTATATAAAGTTGGGGATGATGAAAGTACGGAGAAACTTCTTGCCGAAAAGAACCAAGAAGGAACACTGCTTTGTCAAACCTTTGCTCTCTCCCCCTCTCTATATGTCATCTCTCTCTCTCTCTCTCTCTCTTTATAGGTGAAGGTGATATAGAATCTGTCCTGCCACATATTTAAACAGGTGGTGTGAGAGAGCAGCATCTGTCTTTTGTTTGCATCATACTGTTCTTATTTTAAAGTTCAAACTTCAAACAATTAACCCGCTTCTCTTTCCAAATAATAATAATAATTTGGTTTATTAGGCAAATCTGCAAGATTTGGATTTCATCTGAATCGTCTTTGTGAATTTGTGAAGAGTCTAGGAATAATCACATTGTATCTATTTACTGTACAACGTGCAACTATTAATTATTTTAATTTTTTTATTTAAAATTAAATGCAAATAATACTTAACAAAAATTATCTCACAATAAAAATGCGAGAACCCATAAAATACCCACAAAGAAAATCATGAAAGAATCCTCATCCAAATATGCAAAGTTAACCCCACTCATTCGTGAAATTTACTCAATTAGCTTTTCATTTATTTTGCTTTAATGGGGACCCAGATGATGAAATGAAAGACTGAAAATTTCACCAAAATGAGTGGTATCACAAACACATATTAGACGGGTGATGCATTTCTTGATTACAAAAAAAGTTTCTCTTCGAAATTTGGATAGACGTGTTTCTTTGCATATTTATAATTCTATATTTTTCAAGGTCAAATACTTATCTTCCCTATAAATCTTAGAAAGAGGTTTCTGAATCAGTTTATATATTTATAAAGAAAAACTAATAAAAATAATTTGAAAGTATTGAGTTATAACGATAAAGATAAAATAAATAGCATCATAATTAACTTTTTAATATAAAAATAAACAATACCATAAACTTTTCATTAAAATCCCTCTTTTATAAATTTACATATTTCACGGCCGACACTAATCTCTACATTGGAAGATAAATCTCAAGAAAGAGGTCTCTGAAGGGAAAGCTTTTGAATGGATGAGGATCTCATTCGGATTTTTCGTGAGGATTTAGAGAATTAATTAATTATGTTCGTTTATCATACATATACAATCAATTTTTGTTAAGTATTATTTATATTTAATTTTAAATTTCTGACCGCACGATATATAATAAACGAACGTAATTGATTAATCTCTTGAATCCTCACAAAAAGAATCATAGTAGAATCTTAGTCCCATCTGACTGATCTCTCCACAGAAAAATTAAAAAAAATATATGAATAATTCTAAAGAGACAAAATTTATAAACTAATTCTTGTAAACCAAATATTAACTAAACACTTTGTTTTATCACAGCTACTAGTCTAGTGCTCATAACACTATACAGTAGACAAGAAACACCGAGTAATCAATTTCCCAAAAGATCAAACACAATTACTAAAATCTAAAATCTAAAATTAGGGTTTCAAACATAACCTCCTACCAAAATTGGTCCTCCACCATCTTTCTCTTCCTCCTCACCCTTCTTCACCTTCTCTCCCATCTCTAATCCTGCCAATCCATCCACACAATCCCTATCTCCGCCGCCATCTCTCACATCTTCACCTCCAACCATCACCTTATCCCCTTTCTCCTCCTCGCCACCCACCACCACCTCATCTCCGCCCACTTCCACCGACCCGCCCTTGTTTCCGCCGCACAGTCCCGCCGACCGAGTCTCCGGCTCGGCTCCGACCAGCTCGCCGATCCGATCCTTCAGGTCCGGCCAGGGGTCATTGACGCAATCTTCGAAGGATTCTTCATCTCCGTCAGAAGTGAAGATCGAGGACTTGACGGCCGTGGCGGCTTTGAGGAAGGCTTCCTTGATGGAGTCCGGCGGGAGCGCGCAGTCTTCGAGGCCGGCGTCTTCGAGACGCGGCGGGAGGATGCGGTGCAGGATCCCAGCTCCTTGTTCCTCGGTGGCCTCCATCGTTAAAATTTGAGAGGAAGAAAAGCTTCGAGTTCGGCAATCCGTTACTAATTGTAGAATCAGAAGAAATGCCGCGATCAATGGATGAATGTAGAAATATTGGGTGTCTGGTCGCTTCTTTTAAGCTCTCTCACCTCAACACCTGTCAAGCATCGAAGGGGTATTAGTGTCTACACGTGTCAGCCTATAATGTAATATCCTTTCGAGGGAAGTTAAACTGAGTTAGTTTCAATATTTTTTTTAAGCGTAAATTGTAGCAATGGTATCAACTTTAATCAAATTAGAATAATGATCATTCTACTAAAAATCTATTATCATTAGTTTATCAACTCATTAAAATATGTAATTGTAATTCTTTTCGTCAATTTCATCAAAATTTTGTCAAAATAAGTTATGTTGGAAAGCTTATTGCTACAATTGGGTCTCTCAACTTATCAAAACATGTAACTATAATCTTTTTCGTCAACATTGTCAGAATTTTATCAAAATGAATTATGTTAAAGGACCATTGCTATAATTTGGTAAAAGTTGAGGGACCATTTCTTCAATTGGTTTAAAATTGAGGGATCATTTCTCGAATTGGATTAAAGTTGAGGGATCAATAGTAATGAATTTTTAATTAAGATACTATTGCTCTAATTGAGTTAATTTCAAGGGGTTGCTACTATTTGCTCTTTTTTCTTTACATCATTTATTAAAGTTTTGTTTTTGTTGAACTTTGTTCAAGGTTTAGGTTTTCGCGTTAAAAACGGTAAATTTAATATATTTATATTTATAACTAATCTTTGTATCATATATTTTTATTTTTAGTTTTGTACCCATGTTTAGTTTGCAACCTTTTTTTTTAATTTATACTAATTTTCTTTATAGTTTTAATTTGTAACCTTATATTATTATTTTTTTTTTGTTCCCATATTTTTAAAATTTTTATTTGTTACTATAAATTGTTTTTCACCTTTTTTTTGTACCCATAAATTATTTATATTGTACCCCTGTTTCTTTAAAAATGTACCACTTGTTATATGTAAAAATCTATTTATTGATTTAATCTAAAACATGTACATTGTTGTTTATATAAAATGTATACATTGTTTTCTATATAAAATGTTCCATTTTTTATATAAAACGTACTATTCTTTGTATAAAATGTATCAATTGTTTTGTATAAAATTTACCCACATTTTTAAATTTATAATTACGTGCACAATTGTACTCATATAATTATACGCGCACATTCTTTTTAAACATTTTTATGGGTTACATATTATAGATATTTATATATGGTGAATGTACAAATACATTCTTTTGACATTTGACAACTATATTATCATTCATCACAATGTTTTCTTTTGGTCAAATTCAAAACAATGTTGGATACATTCTTTCGACTCTTTTTTTTTTACATTGTTTCAAATTGATTGATACATCCATACATACATACATACATACATATATATATATATGTGTGTGTGTGTGTGTGTGTGTGTACTTGTACTTAATTAGGTTACTCATTGTGTAGCATAGTTTATCTCCCTCTCTCTTTAATGTAAAAATATTGATGTACTCAAATATATATATGTGTGTGTGTGTGTGTGTGTGTGTGTGTGTGTGTGTGTGTGTGTTTCAAAAGGAATTATATTGTTATGTTGATTTTATTCAACCAAAATTTAAAAAATAAATCACATTTTTTGTTGGCCGTTTTTTATTATAGCTCATTAGATGTGAGATTTTAGATACCATAAAATCACAAGTTTTTTCCAGACATAGAAATATATTAACACTAATATGCTGAGGTGTATAAAGTCAATGGACTTTGATCATAAATTAAAAACTACTAAGGTTTTAATCAAGAGTATTAGTGGCTAGAGACCGCATCCAAAGTCTCTCGTTTGAAAAAGGATAGTGTTGTTTTGGCCATTAATCTTCTTCAATTCATCGAATTCAGCGGTCAAGAATGAAGATGGATATGTGAGAAGTAACAATAAGTGTGAGAAGTACACTATTATTCAAATATACGTCACGAAGTTTTAGTTTTCTCATACTACACATTAAAGAATTAATATTGGCCACTTAGTACCATGGTCTAGTGGTATTCCTCTTCACTTGTAAGCGAGAGGTCTTAAGTTAAATACTCACTGAAAAAAATCATCTCAAATCTGGAGAGTATGAAACGTAGTTAGCTTTTGGTTTGTATGCTCTCTCCAACTTTACTTGTAACTTGAGACTGTCAGGGTTCATCCAAAATCCAAAATCTAGTGCAAAGTATGACCTCATTAAATATATGTTGACGTTGTATTTCAAACAGCTCTAGTAAATGATAAAACAAATGAAAAGGAAAATTCAATCATTAATATAAACAAAAACAAAATACAAAGTAAACAAATATGACTCTTCCCATTCATTTATAATACAAATAAAACTTTGTAACCTTTCCCTAAATAATCAACTGAGTCTTCATTGACAAGAACTCCATTCTGCCTTCCACAAAGCAAAAAGCCCATTCAATAACTCCTTCAACATTCACAGCCAGTAGATCTTTGCTGCCTCCCTCCGCTACCAACATCGATTGTGTCCGGAAGGTATCTTCATCATCCACAAACAAAATCCACAAGTATTCAATTAATTTATATTCACATTATGTGGAAAAGAAAAATGCGACGACGGAAGTTCATGAGTTTTAGGACTTTTGAAATCAGATCCTGAGTTTCACATTATGCAGAAAAATGGAACTGAAATCACAATTTTTCTGGTTGGACAGATATCCAGTTCTTTTATCATAGCTGTGCAATCAAATCCCGAACCATTCTGCAATAATTTTTCAAGTAATGTGACTTTCATGATTTTTGCAGTACCACACTATTGACCGGACAGCTAATATTAAAGACCCGTTGTTCCCCATTTCAAGTTAAAATGGAGAGGATTCTTGTCCAGAAACCATAGAGATAAAGGGAACCAGCTTTTAAGACCGGTTGCCTTTTCGTTACACACACACACATAAGATTTTTAAACAGAGAATTTTATATGATGAAACTCTAACAGAGAAGTTCTGTTTTACGCTCCTTGGGTTCATTTTCGCTCTGTTAAAAATGTAATCCCATAGACTCCTTACAAATGAAAAATATATTATCTGTAAAAAGAACTTGCCCAATGCTAAGTACATTAATCATGCTTGTTAAAATGATAACTTAATTAATGGGAGCATTGTTTTCTCACCACTTTAGCTCATGGTGCATGCTCCCCACCTCTCTTAAAATTTGAGAGAGGTGGTGATCATACACCTTGGGTTAAGGTGATGAGCAAAATGCTCCCTTAACTGGCAAAAGTGCGTTAATCGATCTCCATAAATCTCATATCTCCAAGAGTTGAATGCAAGAACCCTTTTATTAAAAATGAGAGGGAATCCCACTTGACTATAATTACTAAAAAGCAACTACAAGCAAGAGGTACTTCTCCTCCTTTTTAAAAGTGGGTATACATATCAACTTGTTACGGGACAGGAATAAATAGGAAGATAATTGCTATCTATACATACCATCACGATGTGATGGAAATTAATTGAGTGGTAAACAAATTTTGTTGTCCAATTACTCTAAATTGATCAACAATAGAATTGTCTTCACCTATTCAGATAATTATCTCAAATTATGGCCCCGGATGTATAATATATTTCCTAAAATAATTGGTGAGGGACTAAATTCAAAGCTAAAAAAGAAGAAATTTTTGGGGAAAAGTGACTGGAAAACAAAATGATAAATCAGCTATGCGAACAGTACTTACATTTCTTCTTCAGGTTCATTCTTCAGTGCGTTTTTCGCTATACACTGGAAGGCATCATCTACATTGAAGCCCTCTTTTGCAGAAGTCTCAAAGTATGGTATGTTTCCCTTGGAAGCACACCAGGCCTTTGCTTTCTTTTCAGACACCTGCA
The DNA here is from genome assembly GCF_041283825.1 of Pyrus communis. Classification (NCBI taxonomy): domain Eukaryota; kingdom Viridiplantae; phylum Streptophyta; class Magnoliopsida; order Rosales; family Rosaceae; genus Pyrus; species Pyrus communis. Next base: position 15,090,509 of record NC_142573.1, read on the forward strand.
GCCAAAAGAGTAGAACCATATGCACACGCTATAAGAGAGGAACAACTGATGTCACACGTCCTAGAACAACAACATAGAGCCTCCATATTCTAGAATCTAGATAACTTACCACTCGACTATTTCCGCCATCAACGTCTATCTTGTTTCCCAATACAACAAATGGGAAGTTCTCAGGGTCAGAAGGACTGGCCTAAACATCAAATCCACACAATGTAACTAGCAGTCAATACCTCAATATATGTGACTATCTAGGAAGATAATCAAACAGTAATTACCTGAATCAGAAATTCTTCCCTCCAGTTATTAAGATTATCAAATGATTTCATGACATTCACATCGTATACAAGAACACAGCAATCTGCACCACGATAGAACGCCACACCAAGACTCTGAAACCTTTCTTGACCAGCGGTATCCCAGATCTGTAAACATGAATAAGAGGTGTAAACCCATCTAATATAAAAGTGCATGTATATCGACATTTTCTCGTACAAATGATTTCATGACATTCGCATCAATACTTGCTCCATATCACTTCCCATTACATGCTGAGTGTGATAGATAGGGTGTCAATACTTCAAATTAGATAGATCATAATCTCAAACAGGAAGCAAATCTGTTTCTTTCTATAATAATTTGTTGTATATAGTTGCTGTTGTAAGATGTGTTCAGTATCTACTTTAATGCACAAAGGGGAGAAAAAATTCCAAATTGAAGATTCGGACTTTAATTTTTTTTTAATTCTCAAGATCAAGATACTTTTTGTTTCTTTAGTGGACACTGCACAGCTTAGAGATACTTGTATACAGTCAGCAAATTATTATGGGGTTTCGGTGTCAAGAGAAAGTTTCGACTAATTACCACCTTGGCATTGATGGTGAAAGGGGAAGACTGACTTAAATGTAGCGATGGATGTGAAGGTACTTAAATAAAAGTGTTTCAAAAAGAAAAGAGAACAAGAGAATGGAAGGTGAAATCTATGCTTTTATCAATTTCAGACACTATTAGCCAAACGAAAACAAACAACTTTTAAATGAGAATTACAATCCTAACCAAAAAAATTTGATAATTACAAAAGCAACAAATAGGTTTTTGGATCAGAGTACAAAATATCTCAGAGAGAACATAATCCAAGTGACAACGCGTTCAGACAGTTAACCAATCAGGCATCAGAGTTACAGGTACCGAGCATGATTGTTCAAATATTCATTGCATCATATGGTAATTGAGTTTCATTCAATACGAATACGAATGCTGAGATATCTCTAACCTGCAGAGTGAACAATCTATCCTCAAATTGAACCTCCTTGGTCAGAAAATCGGCTCCAATTGTCGCCTTGTACTGATTGCTAAACTTACGATTCACATACCTACAATTCGAAAATCAAAATACAAAGAATCAATTACAAAAAAACCAAATGTAAAACTGTAAATCCAAATCTGAAAAAAGTTAAAAATAAAAATAAAATCCATGATCTAAGGTTGTGGAGAGTACTGATTCATCAGTGAAGTCTTCCCGACCCTGCCAAATAACAAACAAATCAGCAAACAGGTATCGGCATAGAAACACACTGTTAACATTATCAAATAATTGCCTAAATTCTGGAATTAATTACAAGAAAAATTAAAAAAAATAATTCAGAAAATTTACATCCAATCTTATCAAAACATGCAACAAGTTGATCAGGATGGGTTTTCAATTGTATAAAACCAGACACAAGATTTATAACTTTTCCCGGTCTTTTCATCAAATTCCTCCATTTTCTCAGAAAACAAATAATTATCAAACTTCTAGAAAAATAACGAACAAGTTTTGTAATACTTAAAAGCGAGCTTACCCGCTGTCGCCGAGGATAATGACCTTTAGAAGCATGCGCCTACGAGAAGCCATGGATCACAGGATTCAAGATAGGGAAATTTTTCGAACTTCGAATTTGGTGTTTGAAAATTTCAGAGAGCGAGAAAGAGGGGATATTCTTTCTGGAGCTTGGTATTGGCGTTTCGGACTGGCTGGACAACCACCCGATTCCCACTGTTCTCCAGAGTCTTAGTATTCCTAAAGTACCCTATACTTTTTAGTTAAGTTTACACTTCTGTCCTTGCAAGGTTTGAACATTCTATAAAAAGGATTGGAAACTTGAGAATATCCCATTTTTGTCACTCGAAACTCTCTCTTTCTTTGTTGGTTGGGAACTGCTCTAAAAACTTCTGTTATCATTCAATATTATAGTCTAGTAGTATTATTTTTCACTTATAAATGAGAAGTTTTAGTTTCGATTCTTACCAAAGGTAAATTTGAACCGCATTATTACTAACTCATTATGAGGCTAAACCCACCCCCTTTCCCCTAGCGCCCAAAAAGCCCTGCTTAGGCACTAGACAGCTAGTCACAATCCTGATTAATTCTTAGGTATATGAAAAATTAAGAAATGGCGTCTAGACCCGTCTAGATTGCGACTCTTACTTAGAGATAACTTTCATTTTGCATTTTATTTTTTTAATAAATTGTAAGAGAATTGTTAAATACTTGGATAAACACTCATTGTATGCTTCTTTTCTATGTTTTCAACCTGTTTTAATACTTTATAATATATATATATATATATATATATATATATCATTTTATTTTGCAATTACCCATTACAATTATGTAATTTTTTTTTAAGTATAAATAGATTTATTTATGTCACATCCCGCCTCGCGCGAAGTAGGTTCATTCTTACTCACCAACGCACTCTGGTATTTAGAAACTCTTAGGTTTAAATTTATTCATATTTTTCCACATCATCACACTTTATGGCTTTGTCACTTTCTAGGTGTCGGCCAGCACAGCTCGATTCGGAGTCCTAGTGGACATTCCGGTTCAGGGTGTGTCAATTCATGTGTAACACTGTTCTAAAAATCCCTATAATGCCTAGCCATTGGAAAATTAAGAAAGGGCGCCTAGATCTACTGGCACCCTCCTAGACTGCCTAGGCACCCGCCTAACCCGCCCAGACCTGCCTAAGCATCCACCTAGGTTGCAACTCACTTAGACAGAAAATAGATAACTTTCATTTTGTATTTTATTTTTTTTCAATAAATTGTAATAGACTTATTGAATACTTAAATAAACACACATTACATGCTTGTTCCCCATGTTTGTCCTTATATTCCAAGACTTCATAATATATATGTCATTCTATTTTGTAGTTTATGATGAAATTATATATATTAAGTATAAACAAACACTTATTTACACGAAAGATAATAGATATACTTAAATTCGCCTAGCCGCTTAGGCGCTAGGCCATAGCCTACTGTCCAACTAGCGCCTAACGTCTTTTAGAACATTTATGTTATATAGTAAATTTAATTAAAATTAAATAATATAAATAAATAAATTTAAAAAAAAAAAAAAAAAAAAAAAAAAAAAAAAAAAAAACCACTTAGCCTAAGCGTATGCCCATCGCCTGACTAGCACCTAGTGCCATTTAAAACCTTGGTCGGAGATAATAAGACTTCATTGAAATATTTCGTTTCTTTTTTTTTTATTTACTTTTGATAGGAACTCATTGCATGTGTTACTTGTTTGAAATTAAGATGCCATGATTTGTGAAATGAAAAAAAATAAATCGGTATGGAACACCTTTTATTAGATTGCAGATGTTAATGTGAAACTTGCACAAATTTTTACTTACTAAATGCTAACAAAAGTATATATCAGAATGATGTCAACATAGTAACATAGTAAAATATGGAACGAGTATAGTATGTGTCAAATACGTACATTAAATCAACAAATTTGTTAAAAATGTACTTTAAAATATTAGACCATTTTTTAAAATTTAAAATTTATTTATTTATGTTTTTTTAATAATATGTTAAAAATACATATACGTAAATTTTATGTATGAAACATGAAAAATACATAAATACGTGTATAATATGTTGGATTTTTTTAATAAAATGTCTAATTCATTAAGATGTGTACAAAACATAAAAATATTTTTAAAAATACATACGTATGTAGTACGTGAATTTACTATGAATTTCAGTACTCATTAAACAGAGAATAAACATATCATAGAAAATTCATTAAATAAAGTTGTTGAGAATTTGTAACCTGGTCAATCGAATTTTGAGTTTAATTTTAATATACAATGCACAAGCAAATGACACAACTTGTACAGAGAAATGGTATTAAGGACTTCAAGAAATGTAAAATATATAACCAACTATTTATAATCACAATAAAAAATCCCAACAAAATACATCCAGAATTATTCATCCTAATTCTTCCTAACTTCAGTAAATAATTTCAAGCTTTGATCCAGTGCTTAATCCATCTGGAACACAATGTATTGATATGGACATCCAGGCGTCTGATTTCAATCAAACTCCTGGGCGGTATACAAACACTCCAATTCTTCAAACAATTAAGCATGCAGCTCCCACAAATATCATTAATCTAGCTCAACACTCGTACATTCGATCAATCGAATGTACCATAGAAAATGGTGCTTTTTCATGTTAGCAGGTGTGTGAGTCTGGCAAACTTGCAAGTATAAGAACAGGAGAAGTTGGGTTTCCAAGGTGTTCGGTATCAGTTGTCAACGGCTTTCACTCAAGATCTTGGGTGTTTTTCTTTGTTTTCCCGAGTTCGATCTCTTGGGTGGTTTGTTGGCCTTCACCACTTGAGAGCAGGCCAAAGTCACTGCTAGGTCCACTGTTCTCACTGGTCTCTTGCTCTTGGCTTTCTAGTGCTAGTGCTAGTTTTCTGAATTTATTCAAGTCTTCCTTGTACTCACTAGCTTTGTACTCTGAGCTTCCGTAACTGAATACCGTACTTTGACCCGGTATGATTCCCTCATTTAACTCATCTGCAGAAAGATTTCCTTCCAAGGCTCGAACCACCTGATTTCAATCAAATATTAAGAATCAAATGGCACATGCAGAACAATGTTTACATGGATCGGTTAAAAAACGATAACCAGCACACAGTCAAACTGGAACTATAAAGTTTCTTAGGCTACTAACAACCTGAACATGTACAAGGTAATAGGAAAGATCAATGAAATGGAAAATGTGAAGTTAACCGGCCACAAAATCTTACATGACTAGGTTGGTTCAACCTTTGAACTCTGTCTTTTTGGGTTTACCAAACCAATACTCTAAGCATTGCTGGAGTTGGGATTTCAAACCTCCCACCAGGTCTACGGTTCCGTTGGTTCATGGAATGGAAATGACAATAAATCTTATGTGTTCCAGGGGGATGAAGAGAAATGAGAATGCACCTTTCCCATTACAGTGTTTAGTAAAGTTGGACAAGTAACTAGGAAAAATAGGGACCAAATTGGTATTTGAATTTCCATGGTTCCATGCTCAAATAAAATTTATATGAAATGCGCAATAGACTACTTTTGAGAGATCAACTTGAGAACTCTGTAGGATTACCTGGCTCATTCGCGGCCGACGTCGGGCAGAATGACGCACGCAAGCAGCAGCGCAAGCAAGCATACAGGCCATTTCACTGGTGTTGTAGTCATTCTGCAACCTAACGTCAACGAGAGCATCAAAGTTGCCTGTTTCCAATGCTTGCGCAAGCAAAGGCCTCGCCTGAAATTCATTGGCATGATCTATCAGTTTTTCCATGCCATTGAAGCTTTATAATGAAAACAAATTCCGTTCTAATAGGTGAAGACAAGAACAGTTAGCCAACATAGAAGACTTGGCCATTGCCATATACCAAAGAAATATCCAGCAGAACAACAGAATTTGTTAACAGCTCAAAATAAAAGTGTGCTTCATAGTTTTGTTCTCTACAAAATATGATGGTAAAGTACAGGGTGTTGAATTGGTAGTGAGCGTATTTTATACACACCCACTCAACCATGCTATCATCAGTGAAGGTCTGAGTTTTATCGATGGGTTGGCGTCCAGTTATCAACTCCAACAGCACAACCCCAAACGAAAATACATCTGACTTCTCAGTGAGCTTTCCACTAGATGCGTATTCAGGAGCTAAGTAACTGCATTTGGTAGGTTTGGGAGAAAGCAAGAAATTGAACTATATTAGCAAATCAACCATTAGAGCCCAAACAATAGATGTTTTTTATTTCACTCCAAAACTGGACTGCATGGGACCAGTAAAGCTGTAAGGAAAATTATTACAGACAAATAATCTTACCCAAAAGTTCCCATGACCCTAGTGGAAACATGAGTATCGGTATCTAAAGCCAACTTGGCAAGTCCAAAATCTGCAACCTGAACAAAGATTACATACAGATACAGTACAATATATGAGTCAATTTTTAGGAGCATTGAAACCTAACTGACAAATATATTCGACAGCTCCATCTTAAGGATGGATTTGCTTGGTCAAATGAATAGCGGAGTAATTGTAATGTTTAAGTCAAAGTTATCCAGATTGCCAGTGAATTCAACAACATGGATTCCTTTGGCATGGAGAATCGGAAAGCAAGGATAAGGATCGAGATTTTGATGAGATCATTACGGTACTAGCCCTTATATAAGCATGTAATCCTTTTCTCTTTTCTCTTTGTTTCTCCATTTTAAGAAAACAAAGTAGCTTTGACCAAAAAAAACTCTTCTACGGTAGTTATCCAATAATAGTATAATACTACTCATTCTATCTTCAAATTTCAATTGGAGTGGAATTAGTGGTCAAGAGGTAATGAGTCATGCAACTATCACAATACTACCTTTGTAAATAAGGACTAACAAGTAACAAGTTTACCTTTGCCTCAAAGTGCTGATCAAGAAGAATATTAGCTGCCTTGATGTCACGGTGTATGATCTTCGGTTGACCTGGAGATATAGCTCAAGAGTGGGTGAATTCCAAAGCATACAACACGGACCAGAAAATTTTCTTATGGTTTTCAACAACAAAGCTAGCACGCAAAGAAGGCTTACAGTCCTCATGGAGATATGCTAATCCTTTGGCAGAACCTACGGCGATTTTCAATCTAGTTTGCCAATCCATAGTTGGTCTCCCCTTTCCTGTAAAGTTTTTCTTTGATAAAATTACAATCACTGATATGAAATGCAGAAGACTAACCAACGAAAATACTTACCATGCAGATGAAATTGCAAGGTATCGTTTGGAACGAACTCGTAAACAAGCAACCTCTGGGCCCCACTAATGCAGTGTCCAACCAGTGAAACAAGATGTCTGTGATGGACACGACTAATAACTTCAATCTCTGCTTGAAATTCACGCTCCCCTTGCCCACTCCCAGCTTTCAGCTGCTTAATTGCAACTACTTTCCCATTTGGTAGGACTCCTTTATGAACAAAACCAAATCCTCCTTGACCAAGGAGATTGACATTGGAGAAACCATTTGTTGCCATTGCTAATTCTTCATATGTAAATGTGATTTGTGACGATCCAACGGCAAAGCCAGACGATGCTACTGAGGGTGGTTTCTCAGAGCCCAACCTGCTACTAGTCGAAGATGGTACTGGGGGATGAGTAGGCTTTGGCAACAGTTCTACTTTTTCTGACGGTGGAGGATCATAATTATGCTGCAAATGTTGAGGAGGACCACCAAAATCATCTGGAGAAATCAAAGAATAGTAATGATACAAATTTAATTAGAGGCAACGATCAGATATCAGGAATAGTCGGAATTTCACAAATTATAGAGATTTCAGAAATCTGGGGCAAATAGAGTTAAATGATCACTAAAACTGAATAATATAAACCATGTGACATGGTAAAACTAAATTCGTTAACGCTAGTTCATATAAATAATGAAATCAAGCAGAATAAAACAACCACTTTTTGTTTAAAGTTAAGCCTTTCTAAACATGGAGGACCTGCCGTTGTCTCTATAGGAGACTACACAAACTCAAAATCACTTCCTGATACTTTACTCGTTCATGCATTAAGTTTGCATAATCAATTCACCAATCTCAATCATGACAAATTAAGGAGCCGTTTGATAACCATTTCATTTTCAGTTTTGTTTTCACTCTTTTGAAAACTGAAAACTAAAATCTTGTTTAGTTACTACTTCCAGTTTTCGAACAAAAAACAAAAACTGAAAACTACTTCTTGAGTTTTTAAAATTTGGCATTGAGTTTTCACTTTTAATTTTTCGTTTTCGTTTATTTTGAAAACTAAAAGGAGTTACCAAACAAGAATTCAATTTTCACTTTTCCAAAAAGTGAAAATTGAAAACCATAACAAAAACATGAAAACGAAATGGTTATGAAACGGCCCTAATACTTGGGTCAAACACAAGAACATGGGCGGCCATTTTTCGACAAAAACGGAGATGAGACATAACTAAATCGATGATGCCAGAGTATATTAAGAGGCCTTCCCTAACTCCCACAACACGCTTCTTCCTCCCACTTTCACCTTAAGCACAAAATAAACCGAAAACTAAAATCGAAATGGTTACCAAATCGCCCGAAAATATTTTTAATTCCTAACCGATTTGTAACTGAATTGATCACAACAGAATCATGTTTTTATTTATTTATTTTTGGTTTCTGGTTTCAATTTTAAGACAATGAAAAGAAGCTCACTTTTGGGTTCTTCTGGATAGTTCCCGGACTGCCGCGCTCTCTCCTGCCGCCTCTTCCGCCTTCTGTAGAAAAGGAAAAAAATTCCCACCACAAGTAGAGTACAAAACCCTCCAATTGCAACCCCTACTATAACCCCCACGTTCGGGTTCGACGGCAATCTCGGCGGTTGAGACGCAGGCGGAGGCGGCGAAGGTGTGGTTCCGTTGGTCGTCGTCGTCGGAGGAGGAGGTGAAGTGGTGTTAGTCGCAGGTGACGAAGATGGAGGCGACGTGGCGTTAGTCGCAGGTGAAGAAGGAGGAGGCGACGTGGAGTAGGTCGCCGGAGACGGCGCCGACATCGCCGCCTAATTTCAAAGTCAGCGACGGAAGGGGCTGGAGCTGCAATTCGCCTCCTTTTTAACGGTTTTCTCGTAATTTGGTCAGAGTGCTGCTGCGAATGCGAAGAGAATCCGACTGATGGAGAGGACAAGAGAATGGTCACATAGGGTGGTGTGGCTGGTGGAACAAGACTAGAAATAGTGGGACCCATTTGAGTTAGAGTGACGATATTGACATAGACCGTTTGTAGTTCGCGTAATATTTGTGTTTATTTAACATAGTTGAATTGAAAACGCCCGGCCATTCAAGCACCCAAAAATGTTTCTTCTCAAAGCTAACAAAATGGACGATTCTGCCTTTTTAGTATTAAAGTTTAGCGAAGTTATTTTTACTTGTAAATAAGATGTATTGGATTTAATTTTCGATAAAAATAAATTTAAAGTATTATTACTAACTCATTATGAGATAAAGTTCACATTCCTCACTTTAATGTAAATAATATTGTTTGTTCAAACGAAAGAATGGAAAATTCTGTTTTAATTCTATTTCTCAACCTGCTTAATTGAGTTGTGATTTTACCAACAAGAGAAAAATTGATATGACTTGTAATCCGGAAAAGAATGGAAAATTCAGTTTGCGATTTACTCAAATTGTGATTTTTTTTTTTTTTTTGGGTCCAAAAATTAGAAAAAGGAAAACGTAGATGCTTTTTGGTCCATTAAGGGTGTAGTTTAAAACTTGAAAATGGAAAAATGACCAATGCAACCAGACCTCCAACTCTCTCTTCATTCTAGCAATTTATGACTCTTCCTCTCTCTTTCTCAACCAACCATGTTTGTGGTTTCCACTTACAATCAATGTGTCAATGGGAGAATTGGGTTGAGCCAAATTCTCATACCTATGAACCAATTGCCTTTTGACCAAGATGAAGTTCATTACTCTTAGGCAGAGTTCTACAACGATTTCTCAAGAGCCACAAGTAATCCATCTAGGGTTTTGGGCACATTTTTGCCTCCAAAAAAAGTTGTGTGATCTTAGCAACACAAAACTCATGCTAGCCTTAGAGCGAGAAAGGAGAACCCAATCAGAAGTCAATAACCTCACTTACACCCTCCATAGTACTCCAAGGTTACATTACTAAATGGACGCATTGTATACTGCTTATGAAAAGTTTAGGGACCCGAACCATGTTGTGTGGGAAAGTCCCAAGTAGGGAGGAGCCGTAAGGTAAACAAGTGATGACATGAAAAGAATTGAAGTTGTGCCCACATCTCTTGTTGGTCTTGAATCTCTCCAAAATATCATGTCAATGCCAGAGCGCATGCAAGATAGCTCCACTGTAATGACAGAAAAAACTTAAAAAAGTAGAGTTGAGTGATGACTCATCTATATATTCAAAGGATGAATTCCATTAATGTGTACTTATCTGTTGAAAAACAGTTAACATGTTGAAAGAATTTAAAGATGTTTTCGCTTGGAGCTAGGAGGAAATGCCCGGCTTGGACCCAAGCCTAGTGTGCCATACATTGAACGTTCAACCTGGAGTCAAGCATGTAGTGCAACAAAGAAGAAACATTCATCCAAAGATTGAAGCATAGATCAAAGTACAAGTGGAAAAGCTTCTAGCTAAGGGATTCATTAGTTTTATCAAGCACCCCCTTTGGTTGGCAAACATAGTTCCTGTGAAGAAGAAGAAGAAGAAGATACTGTTAAAATAAAGATGTGTCAACTATGGAGACCTCAACAGAGCATTCCCAAAAGATGAATTCTCGCTCCCCAACATGGAATTCATGATTGATTCAACTTCTGGGCGGGATTAAGGTCATTTATGGATGAGTTATAATCAAAATGAAAATGTCCATGAGAGATGAATAAATGGCAGTCTTCCATACATCTTTCAGAAATGTTTACTACATAGTCATACCATTTGGTCTTAAGAATGTGACCTCGTTTTACATGTTGGGTTTTTGAGCATACAATTGGGAGTTATTTAATGCGAATAATTAAATACGCAATATAAATAAAAGAGGAGTGGTCAGCATACTAGGGTGTACCTCAGCTAGGTTTTTTTCTCTTTTTCTTTGAGAGATAAAATTTATTGCATGGGACATATGAGAAAAACACAAGGTGTATTTATACACCACCCTTGCCGCACAACAGTAGGGTTTGACGCCTAGACGCCTAGAGGCCTAGTGCTTTAAGCCTTGCGTTAAGCCCACTTTACTTGCTTACTTGGGCTTCTGATTGGACTCCTTTTAATTAAATAAAGCTCAAACTTTATTTTAATTAAAATCATGTCCAACATGCCCAAATAACTAATCTGATATAGTTAACAATTAATTATATCTTATCATCCTCCAGTAAGGCCATTAGTACTATCATAGGTGAGTGACCTCTTAGTTTCTAACTAAAACTGCCACTGAATTAATTAACAAAATTAATGTAATTCCACAAGCTATAAGTGACACGTAACTTGACACACCCCGACCCGGAATGTCTGCCTAGACACCCGAATCGCGATATGCTGTCCGACACCTGGAAGGTGACGAAGCTATAAAGTGTAATGATGTGGAAAATGTGAATAAATTAAAACCTAAAAGTGACTAATTTAGAGTGTGCATGTGAGCAGAGATTGAACCCATATCACACAAGTGATATCAGAGCGTAGATAAATTAAAGTAAAAGAAGGGTAATGACATTAATACCAAAATGAGAAGTCTCCTACATAGCAGCTTTTGCCAACAATCTTTGTCGTCATGAAACCTCTGCCACTAATATCCTGGAGGGGTCAAAAATAAGGATGAGTGGGCATGAAAATAAAGTTTTGTAAAACCTTTTCGGAAAGTGTAATCCGTCGCTGTAAAACAAGTATATGGTTTTCCAAAAATAATATAATACTAGTATATAATACGGTACCCTGCAACAAAGGTGAGTGAAAAGATGTAGGGTACACCACCAAGATATCTTAACATTAAATCTCAAATAGATATCACAAGAAAACAATGATAATTAATTTATGTAGGCACACAAGTCCATTGCAGAGATAATTAGACAATAGAACAGTTTATGCTCATAAATAATATTAAAAACATAAAGTGTACAAAAAATTTATTTGTAAAGCTAAACATGGCATGTCACATCATAATATATAAAAGCAATTGTTGGGAAAATCACACACACACACACACACACACACACACACATATACATATATACACGTAAAAACAAAAAGACCCACTTATAGGTACTTGCGATGTCACATCCTTTCGAAGCTAAGAAAGTCGGAGTCTCTGATAGTAATCGCATCTAAGCATAATATTGGGACCTATTAATAAAAATCAACTTAAACGATAAAATTTGAGAAAATGGAGTGCAGATTTGGACTCAGAGCGTTGAAATACGCTAAGAGGGGTCCCGGGCAAATTTTGTAAAAAGTCAATTGTCAACCCAAAAAAGTCAAATACGTTAAAACTTTGAAATTTCACTAAATGGATATCAAAAACGGACTCGAGACGTCGAAATTAGCCTAGGAGGGTTTCTGAGAAATTTCGAAAAAATCAACACCAGGAATATTCTAGAATCCATTTATAATCTGGGTTGGGCTGGATCCCGTGTTCAAATCCGAATCCAGGTTGAAGGGTCATGGGTTGGGCTAGTTCTAAGTTTGGGTTTTGGGCTTTTTTTGTAATGGATCGGGTTGACCCGTTTGAACTCACGAGCCGGCTCAAGAGTTTGGGCTAAAGGTTTGGGGCTTTTTTTTTGTTTTTTCTCCTTCTCCTTCTTCTTCTATGGCCGGTTACCGCTGCAACTGCCGGAAATTTATCGGGAAACTCTAAAAGGTCCTAACGGGTTCATTTTTCAACCAAATTCAAAGATTCAAAAGCCAAAATGAAGCTCAAGAGGTAAGGAAAAAAAACATACCATTTGGGTTCTCTTTCGTGGTCGCATTTGGCTGGAAAATGGCATGCTAGGGCTGTATTTCTCGCCGGAATCTGGGAAAAAGCTTCCCCAAGGTGATTTTTGGGTAAAACTTACCTAAAACTCGTGTGTGAGTTTGAAATCAAGCTAGAAATCAAAATCTATAATGAAACGGGGTGGTGCGAGTCCTTACCGAGGTTGGGAGTGTGTGGTTCACCAAAACAATCGTCGGAGGGACAAGGAACAATGGCAGCAGCCATTGTCGCGAGAGGGACCTGGGTGTCCTAAGTGTTTATGGTTGAGGATCACGATGGTATTACAGTCTGAAAACTAACTGGCGTGACGAGTTGGTGGTGGCGTTGCAGGGGTGGGACAAGAGAGAAAATATAGAGGTGAGGGATAGTTGAGAGGGAAGAGATGAGAGCTGAGGGATGAGAGGTAATACAGGAAAGAAAGTGGGGAGCTGAGGTGGTTGTCTAGCTCGTCGTAGAGATGGCGAAAGGTGTGGGGGGGATCCGGCATCTTTGCATTTGCAGATAGAGGTAGCTAAGATATTTTGGGAGTTTGAATGAGAGAGGGACAACCGAGAGAGTTATGTGAGAGAGTTAAGAGAGTGATGTGTGAGAGGGAGGGAGAAAGAAAATATTTATAAAAAAAAAAACATGATGTTTGAATGAGATAGAAAGAGAAAGGAAGATAGTGAAGGGGAAAAGAGAAATGATGAGTGGTGTGTGAGTGTCAGAGAATGAGAGAGAGATGGTGGGAGAGGGAGAGTCGGCTATAGTGAGGGAGAATGATAGTGGCAGATGGAGTTGGAAAAGTGGGGTGTTCAAAACCCAAATAAATCATTATTTTAATATCCATTTGCCACAATATATTATGAAAATTTAAGGGTAAGATTCACATAGGTGTACTGCACAAAATCAGTCTCTCATCACAACGGGGAAGTGATGCACACTGCACAAAGTCACAATTCAAGTTTTAAAATTGTCTCGGTAGTTTTACATAGTTTCAAACATGATTGGTTTGTTATAACTCCAAATTGAGTTCCATTTGCGGGCACGTGTTCTTAAAAATGAGTATTATTCAAAAATAGTAAATTAAGACTGGAAAAGTGAAAGAAAAATTAAGGTCTACATGGAAGGCCTATATGGCACCTCAGGGGTATTTTAATAATTTCACTACTACTGAGAATAAAATACAATAAATCTCAGGACGAGATGTCACAATCTACCCTCTTTAAGAAAATTTTGTCCTCGAAATTCGAAATACAAAATTTAAACAAGGAAGAAATATGGATACAAACCTTTCGCACGTTTCTCAGTGTCCTATGTAGCCTTTTCAACATAATGGTATCTTCTAATTTTGTATCGCTTGCATCCACGTGATCGTAGTGACAAGCACTACGAGACTAGGTGTGTGTGCGTGACACACCCCGACCAGGAATGTCCACTAGGACTCCGAATCGAGCTGTGTTGACCGACATTTGGAAGGTGACGAAGCCAAAAAGTATATTGATGTGGAAGATGTGAATAAATTTAAACCTAAAAGTACCTAAGTACAAGAGTGCGTGGTGAGTAGGTATGAACCCATTTCACACGTGATGACAGAGCATAAGCACAGTATAGTAAAATAAGGTGAGAATTATACCATCGATGGTAATCATCTAGCCCAAGATTTGCCAATAATCCTCGTCGGTACGAAAACTCTACTACTAGAACCTGAAGGGGCAAAGAACAAAGGTGAGTGGGCCTGAAAATAAAGTTTTAATAAAAACCTTTTGAAAACATTATAACCCCTCGCTGTAAAACCCGTATAGTTTCCAGAAAATAATAATACTAAGTAGGTATGAAAACCAATGCACAAGACCAGCGAAAATTGAGATATGCCATGTCATAATATTTCAGCACTAAAAGATGTAAACCAGATGTGCAACTAATATAAAATAGTATGCCGGTTGGTGTCACCTTGTGTGACCTATACGACTGGATATATAACTCATCAATCTAGGCTAGCACACGAGTCGGAGTCACCTAGTGTGACTTGTACAACATGCTGGGTATAAATATGTACGCTCAAGTGCTACGATCACATGAAGGTTGTGCAATAAATTGCGGGTCACCTACGAGTCAGAATCACCTATTGTGGTATGTACGACAGACTGGCACCAGACTTGGATTCAAGGTGAGCGTGTGGTGTAGGAGGTGAACAATCACGTGAAGACTGGCCCTGGCCCCGAATGGGAGCACTAATACCGTGGTGCAGCCATGATGAACTCTAATGAATATATGCATACTCATATAATTCAACCGTTTCAATCACATAATAACTCATCTGAACTTACCTACGCCCCTGTAGGATCATTTGGCAAAATCACAAATCTCATCATAATGCAATATTTAAATATAACACCTTTAAATCATGACATGCTATGCATAACTCAGTTCAAAGCATTTGTGGAAACTATAAAGTTTATATATATATACACACACACACTATAAAAAGGAAAAAGACCCACTCACCTGAGGTCCACGCTACAACTCCCTAACATGAATATTGAGGCGTCACGAACAATCAGCGCCTAGAACAATTATCAAATCACGTCTCAGAATTCTTATCCATAGAACACGTAACTTACATATCCTATTTGAGAAGTTCCGTATGTAGGATTTCCAATCTGTAAGTTTCTAATATCCTTAAATATTACGTATTATAACGTGTCAAAGTTTGGTGACGATTCAACGGTCGAATCGTCAATTGCTATAATAATCAAGTGGCAGACCTTAATGGAACTAGGTTCAAACGATGGAAATTCATCAATTGGACTTCACGAATGGAATTGGAAAATCAAATTTAGCCTAGGAAGGTCAGGGGATGCTCGACCCACGCGCCCCCGTACACGGTGGTCGCCACCCCTACTCATCGAAAAAATCAACTATTTCTAAAAATTCTCAAACTTCACAGAAATGAAGATCTCAGTGAGTGGAGCAAGTTTTATACCTGTGGCCAAGTCCATTTTGGCCGGGAAAAGCCTCAAATCACCATGAACTCACTGAGACCTTAGATTTGTGTGTGCTTTGATTCGACCTCTATTCGAACTTCAACGCCCCCAAACTTGTTTGGGCTTTGTTCCTAGGTTCAAGTTGAGTGGTTTGTGTTAGAGATTTCAATAATAAATACATAAATTATTATTATATTATTATATATATATACATATATATGACTTGGCTGCGTTGTGCAACATGTGTGTGTGCGTAGAAAGGGCAGCAACCTTACAAAGGGTTGTGCTTTATTCAACCTTTTAGGGTTGTATATTTTTTGAATGGTTGCAAGTTTTGGTTAAACGACATGATGCTTACTCAAATTGTATGAGTAGAATTAAAAGATATAATTAATCAATATTTATTTTCTAAAAATTCTAAATAGAAGACATGTCTTTTGAATCAACACTTTTAAAAAGAGTTGTATATCTTCAACTAAAATGAAAGGACTCGATAAACGGGTGCCTTAATGCCTATAAATACCTATTGTGGCGTAATGTTTCACACACAATTTCAAAAATTTGTTTCTACATTCCTTGCTCTCTTTTTTTTCCATCACATTCATACAATTTCTTTCTAGTTATTTCCAAGGGAATACAATTCGGTTTTGCTAATCAAATATTTCATAAATTGTTGTATCCTGGAAGTGATTTGCCAAGAACCGTTTAGCAAACTCATTCGAGTGGGGGCAAATAATACTTTAAGGAAATGATTCAAGTCGTATCTCAAAGTCATCATTCGGATTATTCTCCATAATTCTAACAATCTTAAAGTGTTATTTTCGTCAGGGAGAACAAATCTGATAACATGGCTTTGAAGATTATCAATCAAGATGTCTACAAGCTAGACAAATTTGATGGATCAAATTTCACCTGATGGAAGGACAAGATACGTTTCATGCTTACTGTTCTAAATGTCATATATGTGTTGGACCCAAAATTGGAGCCTAGTCTTGAACCAAGTGACAAAGACTCGTACAAAATAGTTGCCGATCGAAATAAACGTGAAGAAGATGAATTGGTATGTCAAGGACACATCTTGGGCAAATTATATGATCGTTTATATGAACTGTACGCACATATTCAATATCCGAAGGAAATTTGGAAAGCGCTTGAGTACACAACGTAGGAAAGAGGTACCGATAAATTTTTAATGTTCAAAGATTATGAGTTCACTATGTTTGATAACAAAACTATCCTAGACCAAGTTCATGAATTATTGTCTTGGTCTCAAAGCTTTGTGAACTTAAAATAGTTATTCCGGATCCTATGATAGTTGGGGCTATTATGGCAAAATTACCCTAAACATGGAATAACTATAGAAAGAAACTTCTACACATTGTGGAAGATATTAGTTTGGAGGATTTGCAAAAGGGTATTCAAATTGAAGAGGATACTCAAAATTGTGATAAGAATTTTGCAATTCAAGATTCCTCAAAAGTTAACATTGTTGAAGGAAACAAATATAAAAAGAACTTCAAAGTCAAAATTGACAAAGGGAAGTTTAAGAAGATCAATTCCAACAACAATCAAAAGAATGCAAATGGTGTCTACTACCATTGTAGAAAGTCATTACATTTGTGATTGTAGACACAGAAAAACATGTGAGGAATATGCCAATAAGATCAATAGCGCAAATATGGTGGAAAACTCTGGAATTGATAACATTGTTGCAATGGTATCAATGATGCATATTGGCATGATTACCAAACTGAATATGGCAATGGCAATAAAATCCTTCGATTGGTGGCTCGACTCAGGGGCTACTATACATGTGTGCAATAACAAAGCACAATTCAAGACATATAAAGCATCAATGGACAATCAATAGGTTTTAATGGGGAATCATATTCCGCCAAAGCTCTAGGAAAAGGAACTGTTGAACTTCAATTTACTTTTGGGAAGAAATTGATATTGCTTAATGTATTGCATGTTCCAGAAATTAGAAAGAATCTGGTGTCTACAAATTTATCATGTAAGAACAATATAAAGATTGTTCTAGAGCCCGACAAGTTAATAATGTCGAAAAATGGGATGTTTGTTGGGAAGGGGTATTCTTGTGATGGGATGTTTAAACTAAGTCTTAATAATAAAGTGAATTATTTTGCTTATATTGTTGAATCTTCTTCTCATTTATGACATTTACGTTTAGCACATATAAATTTTAGATCTTTAAAATACATGCACAAACTTGGTTTAATTGCTTGCTGATGATTATAATGATAAATGTGAAACATATATCCAAGCGAAAATGACTAAGAAACCTTTTCCAACTGCCGAAAGAAATACAAATTTATTAGACTTAATACATTCTGACATATGTGAATTCAATGGTATTTTAACAAGAGGAAAAATATATTTTATCACATTTATAGATGATTGTTCTAAGTTCACTTATGCTTATTTATTGTCTACTAAAGATGAAGCTTTTGAGTGTTTTAAGCGCTATAAAGCTGAAGTTGAAAACCAAAAAGGAAGGAAAATTAAATGCCTTAGTAGTGATAGAGGTAGTGAATATTTTTCACATGAATTTGATATTTTTTGTAATGAGCATGGTGTTATACATCAAAGAACTGCACCCTATACACCACAACAAAATGGTTTGGCAAAAAAAAAAAAAAATAGGG
The DNA here is from genome assembly GCF_041283825.1 of Pyrus communis. NCBI lineage: Eukaryota > Viridiplantae > Streptophyta > Magnoliopsida > Rosales > Rosaceae > Pyrus > Pyrus communis. The sequence goes on from NC_142573.1 coordinate 15,108,949, forward strand.
CACTCACTGAAATGATTAATTCTATGATGATTAATACTAATACTCCAAAATATTTATGGGGTGAAGCATTGTTTACTACATGCCATATACACAATAGAATTACATCTACAAAGACAAATGTGTCACTATATGAAATTTGGAAAGGAAGAAAACCAAATTTGTCAGATTTGAGAGTATGGGGTTGTGTAGCTTTAAGGCACTCGATCCTAAGAGATCCAAGTTGGGTCTAAGAGGAATTAAAAGCATATTTGTAGGATATGTAGAAAATTCAAAGGCATATAGGTTGCTTAATTTAGACTCAAATACAATAGTTGAGTCTAGAGATGTTGAATTTATAGAAAATAAATTTTATAACGACTACTTCTAGGCTCTGATTTTATTTCATCTCAATCTATTGTATTGTTAGTCAAAGGAAATAGAAAAAAGGTTCTTAAAAAAAATACCCATATTGTTGAATGTTGAGGATGATCCTAAAAGTCTAAGTGAAGCAATCACCTTAAGAGATGCAGCCTTTTGGAAAAAGGCTATAGATGATGAATTTGAATCATTAATATCTAATCAGACAAGGATTTTAGTAGACTTGCCTCAAGGATCAAAAGCAATAGGTTGTAAGTGGGTATTTAGAAGAAAATACAATATAGACGGGTCTATTCAGACATTTAAAGCCAGGTTGGTTGCCAAAGGTTTTAAGCAGAAAAAGGGAATAGATTATTTTGATACATATGCACCAGTAACTAGGCTCACATCAATTAGAATATTGTTTGCATTGACACCTTTATATAATTTGCATGTGCATCAAATGGACGAGAAAACATCATTTTTAAATGGTGGTTTGGATGAAGAAGTCTACATGGAACAACCAGAAGGGTTTGTTCTCCCTGGGAATGAAAAAAAAGGTTTGTAAATTAGTAAAGTCGTTATATGGATTGAAGCAAGCACCAAAACAATGGCATGAAAAGTTTGATTTTGTCATTTTTTCATATGGATTTAGACATAACAGTTCTGCTAAATGCAAATACTCTAAATTCACAAATGATTATGGTTAGCATTAGCGGCAGCAGGTAAACTACGGAATCTGAATGGCATGCTTGGTAAACATGCCATCCATAATGCCATACCATTATGTTGGTCTTCAACTATGGAATCTGAATTTATAGCATTAGCGGCAGCAGGTAAAGAAGTGGAATAGATTAGAAATTTGTTATTGGAAATAGTGTTGTGGTCACAACCAATGCCATCCATTTCTTTATACTATGATAGTGAGGCTACTTTGTCTAGAGCATACAATGAGGTATACAATGGAAAGTCTAGACATATTAGCTTGAGACATGAATATGTCAAGAAATTAATAACTGATGGAGTTATTAATATTATTTATGTTAAATCAAGTAATAACTTGGCGGATCTGTTAACGAAAACACTTTCAAGAACTTTGGTAATTAGTACATCTAGTGGAATGGGGTTAAAACCCTTTACTGAAAATTAGCCACCAATAATGGTAACCCGACTTTGTCTAGAACATCACTAGTTTAAAAGTTTAATGGGTAATAACAAGTTATTGTTAAGTGGTTGTGAAAGCACTGAAAATTAATACATAGCTCACTCCAGGATGATCAGTGCAAGACTGCTACGTTTAGGAGGATGAGTTTTATCTCTTAATGAGGTTATTTGTAGTTATATGTATAGTAGTAGGGACATGGGAAGGAACCTCACCTATATGAACATAAGAAGTGGTGCCGCTTTTACCAAGAGTTGGGTTTTCTCTTGTAAATGTTCATAAAACCAGGATGAAGCACAAAGCCATAATAATGATTAATTAGTTCAGAAATTTCTTTAAGGAAATAAGACAGAATCATGTGTGTAGTGATTCCGGTTTTAACATAAGAATAGGTGGTTTAAACTTAGGTCACCATCGCATTCGTTATAACTTTGAATTATTTACACTAATTAAAGGTTTAATTCGAAAGATACCTTTATTGTATGCATGATTATATCAGTATATTTGTGGTTAATTATAAAGAGAGAAATGTTATTATATTATTGAAATTGGGAAGGATTGTTAGAGATTTCAATAATAAATATATAAATTATTATTTTATATATATGACTTGGTTGCATTGTGCAGCATGTGTGTGCGGGCAAAAAGGGCAACAACCTTACAAGGGGTTGTTTTTTATTCAACTTTTTAGGGTTGTATATTTTTTGAATGGTTGCAAGTTTTGGTTAAAAGACATGATGCTTACTCAAATTGTATGAGTAGAATTAAAAGATATAATAGTCAATATTTATTTTCTGAAAATTCTAAATAGAAGATATGCCTTTTGGATCAACACTTTTAAGAAGAGTTGTATATCTACAACTAAAATGAAAGGACTCGATGAACGGGTACCTTAATGCCAATTAATACCTATTGTGGCATAATATTTCACACACAATTTCAGAAATTTGTTTCTACATTCCTTGCTCTCTTTTCTCTCCATCACGTTCATACAATTTCTTTCTAGTTATTTCTAAGGGAATACAATTTGGTTTTGCTAATCGAATATTCCATACTTTGTTGTATCCTAGAAATGATTTGCCAAGAACCCTTTAGCAAACTCATTCAAGTGGGGCAAATAACACTTTAAGGAAACGATTCAAGTCGTACCACAAAGTTATCCTTTGGATTATTCTTCATAATTCTACATTTACTCTAACAATTTGATTGTGGTAATGGTCGACGATGCTTTCACGATGGGCGGATCTCCGCCGTGACACCCTCGAAACCCACAAGTTCCATTCTTCCTCAAAACGGGGTCAATCTAGGTGAATTTTGGGTGGAAATGAATGAGGGGAGGTTGGGTAGATGTTTGGTAATGGTGCTAGGACATGATTCACTAGAAAAATCGCCTGAATGGCATCGGAAAACATGGATGACGTCGGATCGGGTACGGGTCAAGGGGAACACGATGGGTTCCTCTCATTCTCCCCTTCTCTCCTTTCTCTCATTTCTCTCCTCTCCCATCGGTCACTCTCTTCTCTCTCCTCTTCTGAATGGGCGTTCCGCCCCTTCTTTCTCTTCTTTATCTTTCATCCCAACCATCCGTTTCTTTTTTTATTCAATCTAGGCCACACACGTGGGTTTCCAGATTTTGCTCCAAAAATCTGGAACCTTCTAGAAATTAATCAATTTACTATTTTGTCATTGACTTCAATTGTTAATAACTCCTTAGTTATAATCCAAATTACGTTCTGTTTGTATTCACGTGTTTGAAGCGACGAATACCACCCAAATACACCAAGAAAATGATTCTTACGTGACATGACAAGGCGGTCTACAAAAGTCAACGTCTTTGGCTCGAAGGGCATTTTCGTGAATTCAAATTTAAAAATTATAAAGACTATAATTTTTGTGGACAGGTTGTTACAGTGTGTGTGTCTTTGGGTCAAGCCCAAACAATAATTATTTAGGCACGATGCCTAATTAATAAAATACTACCAGAAATGGGCATACTCACCCACTTGCTTAACGAACCCAATAAATAGGTCATCAATATCACAATCTGCAACTTGCAATACCGACAACCGACTGTCATCTTGATAAACAAGTAATGGAACCACGAGAGTGCAAAATTACCAGTTTACCCTTCATTGGAAAAAATTCATAAATCATGCAATTTACGCCTCATTCGTGCACGCGTGTTTGTAAGAACACGTACTACCTAGAAAGACATGAAAAGGAACAATGAGTAATAAGGACTCAGATGTCCACGCCTGAAATCCACATAGGATTTCCACTTAGTCGGTAAGGGGTGTTTCAAAATTTTCCAACGTTAGGGAATAAAATAAAAATAAATATGGGACAAGATTCTGCCAATCGGTCTAAATGGTGTCCTTATGGACTGACAGAAGATGGGCACCCTAGTAAGTCAGTTAACAATCATCGAGACATCATCATTGTTTCCACGTGTACGGGGTCGCTCATACATGAAGTCCATGGTGATACTCTTTCATATCCGTCCGGATATAAGGAGTGACTAACAATTTGATTGATTTCTTTCTTCCTGCTATAACTAGCCGACAAATTAGGTATTTGCTTAATAACTAAGAAATCTCCTTTTTCATCCCAAGCCAAAAGTAGAAGAGTTAAACTTGGAAATTAGTTAACAAGGTTTCTTGATGATCTGTAAGTAACATCATATTAATATTCGTGAGTCATAACTGAAATAGGATATAACGGCTGAGTCATCCACATGCTTTTCTATTGAGATTATCAGCAACTATGTTTGCTCAATCGGGGTAGTACACGATGGTGCAATTGTAGACGTTGATTAATTTCTTCCATCGTCGTTGTCTACAATCAAGCTCCTTCCGAATGAAGATGTATTTAAGGGGTTTAAGGGAGTCGGTGAAGATTTTGGCATGTTTCTCCATACAGAAACCATCAAGTTTTCTACTGTAAAGGTAGTAATTGTCAACTTAAAGTCATAGGAAAACAGTTCACTTTATGTGGTTCCAGTTGTTAGAAGGCATAAACAGTTACCCTACCAGGCTGCATCACCATGCAGCCAGATCATTCAGTGAAGTATCACGGTAGATTTTGAAATTAATGGTGACATCAAGAAATGTAAGAACAATAGTCAGAAAGAGACATCTCAATTGTCATAAACTTAATCACATTCACAACTCAAATGAAACTTACTTTTTTGCTGGTCAACTTGTAAGGAATAAGGCTAAGGTGGAGAAAGTTAGCACAAAATATCAATGGTAATCGACAAGACCAAGTATACATCGTATTTCGCAACACCTTGTAGGGGTCCTAATCTTTCTACAACTACAACATTTTTGGGGATTGACAAGAATGTCGTCTACAACATTTTAGTTAGAGTTGATTCGCCTTGAAATTGCTTAGATCAAATCATCAGTGTTTAGAAAGTTTGACTTCATTATTGAAGTAAACAAGGAAGTTCTCGATATGGTTATCACGAATCTCACAAGACATGGGTGAAATGCACGATCTGTTAGGTTCATGAACAATATTGGAGCATTCGTTAACCCGCATGACATCACAAGGAACTCATAATAAACATGTTGAGTCCTAAACGTAGTCTTAGGAACATCATTATTTTTGATCTTCAGCTGGTCGCAACCAAACTTTAGATCAATCTCGAAGAAAGCTCGGGTTCCATAGAGTTAGCCAAAGAGATCAATTCAAGACATGGATCAAAGGTTTTTAATCATCACCCAAATGAATTACTGGTAAACAATGTAGAATTTTAAGGTTCAATATTTGCTCTTTATGCATGGAAACATGGGTCTATACGGTGAAAGTTCAAGGAAAATAGGTGTTATACCTGGACGTAGATCAATGGTGCCTCACACATCTCAATCTAACGGTATCACAGGCAGATATTGAGGAATGACGTCAATAATTTAGTTTGATTGGGTTCACAATTCTCAGTTGTACCAGATTTTCATGTTCCTCTACAACACGTGTTAACAAGCTCTCAGAACTTTTCTTAATAAATGTTTTGCCTTTACAGCGGGGATTAATTTGTGCTTCAGTTTCTGATGTTTGCTAGTAGAGCTAACCATAGGAATGACAAGTCGTCGAAAAATGACTACTTTCAGTTGATGCCTCACCAAAAGAATAGTAATAATGCAGTAGATCTATCTCCTAGATTATGTGGAATTCCACGATATCCTACAAAATAAGATTAACTGGCATTACTAGATTGGTAATGGAAACGGTGCAACCACTACACTCGCATTGGCATATCAAACTTACATTGTGGCATAGGAATTGTCCAGGCATACCCGACTAAGGTACCATGTGATTGAAGTATTTGAACAAATAAGGATAAAATGACTGACTGGTGGTTAATGTCGTTGTCATGACTATGTGTTTACTATTCTCTTACAAGGCTTGTTCCTAAGTTTTCACGATTTTAATTTCTTCGGCTCAGGTAGTCACTGTTAATCAGTCTATCAGTTGTGCCACTAATTAATGCATTTATGATATTTTGATATTATTCATTACCCTAAAACTGTAAAACGACATTCTGGCATAGAGGTATCACTCCCAGATACTAGCATCTGTCCAGTATCAGAAATCATAATGCCTGAGTACTGGTTTACAGTTCCGGGGTATCAAACATCATCATCAATGAGTGGTGCTACCGTAGGCTGATTACAGGTTAGAGCCCCTTCGGGTGGATGGTTTTGGACGATTAGTTAGAAATTGGTCATATGGGGTGGTTTCATAATTCTAGGGAAAAAACTTACAACTTTGACGATTTCTACTAATCGTAGGTACAACAACTCGTACTTCGATGCCTATACTCATCAAAATGATGAGTACAGCACCAAAAGAAATTTTGGGAACTAGTATTGGTTGGAGTGTTCTAAAGTCTGAAAAATGAATTAGTTAATAACCTACTTCAGGACAGGTTTAATGAGATTCGATCTTTCTCCTGAAGATCCGGAATCATATCTGCTATGTTTGAAAGATTAACATTGTCGGGGACCAAATGTGAATGCTCTTCCGTTAAATGCAACCACTTCTAACACTAACATAATCATTCGAGACATTTTTGAAACTTCGAGGTGAAGCAAAACCTCGATGAAATTATGGGAGATGGCATAATAAATAAAGACTGTCAAGGATGAAAGCACTTGTGATTTCCTAACAAAGAAAGGTTGGTAACGATGGTTGGATCGTAGTTGTGATTGCTTGGTAAATTTCCAGTAGCAGACAATTCTCGATATGTCTACCCTGCTTCAGGGTCAACAAAACGTCTCCATTTTGGGTATTTCTTTGGCAAGGAGGTTCTTCACGTAAACTCTAGTGGTGGTCGCCAAAGTGTTCTTTCAGAAGGTTGGTAAGTCGTAGAAGAGTGTCAGAGCATAGATAAATTGCAGTAAAAGAAGGGCGATGACATTTATACCAAAAGGAGAAGTCTTCTACATTGCAGCTTTTACCAACAATCCTCGTCATCACAAAACCTCTGCCACTAAAGTCCTGGAGGGGCGAAAACAAGGGTAAGTGGGCTTGAAAATAAAGTTTCGTAAAACCTTTTCGAAAAGTGTAACCCGTCGCTGTAAAACAAGTACATGGTTTCCCAAAAATAATATAATACTAGTATGTAATACGGTGCCCTGCAGCAAAGGTGAGTGAAAATATGTAGGGTACACCATCAAGATATCTCAACATTAAATCACAAATCGATATCACAAGAAAACAATGCTCATTAATTTATGTAGGCACACAAGTCCATTATAAAGATAATTAGACAATGGAACAAGTTGGGTGTAGGTTTTACATTTTGGTACTACATCATGTGAGTTATGCTAGTCGCATCACATACGAGCCCAAAACATCACACAAAATGACAACCTGGCACTTAACTCTGGATCCAAAGCGAATGTAAACGGTGCATGTGAACTACACATGAAGCTAGTCCTTGGCCCAAGACAATCCAAATAACTAAGAGACACCGTGCAAATATGTAATAATGAGCAGATAAAAATGTAAGGATGTCATGCCACAAGTTTACACTCATAAATAATATTAAAAACATAAAGTGTATGGAAAATCTATTTGTAAAGCTAAACATGGAATGTCCTGTGGGGTATCCTGCCAAACTCCCCTTTCGTCCCGCAAACCTTTTATGTAATTTTTGTTTTCCTATCAAAGCTCTGTTATGGAAGATTCATAATAAGAGTAAAGATGGAAAAAAACAAATTTGTATTTGAGAACAATAATTATTTAGTTTAATGTGCAAATGAAAGTCACATGTCAAATGATGGTTGGGAAGGCACAAAAATGAAGGTAAATGGAGAGGAAGTATTTTTGCTTACCGTTATTTAGTATGGTATATGCTCACCACCCTATTTATCACCATTAGATGAGTTTGAATTTTAAGATTTGCGAGCAAAAATGCGCTCAAATGGAGAAGGTAACTAGAATTCTTCCTTGTATAATATGTTGGAAATTGTTATACCAAAAACAAAGGAGTGTGATATCCACACACCCCATTTTACTTCTTACACACCTTTTTAATTTTCGGCCGTTGGATTGGATGAATTGAACAAGATCAACGGACATAAATTATCAAGGGGTGTGTGAGAAGTAAAATGGAGTGTGTGGATAGCACACCCCAAAACAAAAAGGTGGAGATTGGAAGTTTATTTCGAATGGATAGCTGAACTACCCGGAAATTACACCAAAAAGTTTTGGAGTCTCAAGTTTTGTATTTTGATATCCACTGGTAATTTAAATATTATGAATCGCAAAATAAGTAAATGTTGTGTAGCCGTTATCATTTCTTTTCTATATTTAATCATTGAAGAATCTCCATTTATCTGATTTGGAAGTGATTCTTACTAATATTTTTGTAAACAAAATTCTAAAGAGATTCTCTCAAAGTGGGATTCTTCGTATATTATTTTTCACATCACAGTTTAACATTAATTTCTACGTCAACATTATAAAATATTGTGTCAAATTAAACATGAAAGGACAGAGAATCCACGAAGAGTCCAACTTTTGAGAATCTCCTTAGCATTCATCTTATGTAAATTAAATATCCAAAACTCTTGATATTTTCATTGGAATTTGGAACCAAAACTTTCAAAGCATATATATGGAAGCATATTGCTTAATCCTCCGGAGAGTTGAAGAGAATATCATGAAATAGGAGTAGGATTTTCTCCCTAGGATTCTCATTTCCTTCCCTCTCCTACTCTTATACTTTGTTTTTTTTTGTCTTTTTGTCTCTATAAGAAATTCAATATAAGATGTTGATGTAGCTTAATCATAAATGTTCAAATAAGAAATGAGAGAAGGAAAGAGAAGATTAGGAGAAAGGAGAATCCTTCTCCCATAAAATATTGTACGAGTGATGAAACCAAGGGAAACTGATCAAGGCTTGGAAGAGGAGATTAACAACCAGACAAAAATGATTAGGGATTGAAAAGTATATTTAATTAATTTAAACAAAACTTAGGCTAATTTGTTGAATTATTTATTATTATTGATGAGTTGTCATGGTATTTGTACTCTTAAAATATTATTCCTGAGTTATTTTCCTTCCATAAAGTCTAATACCAATAATTTGAGGTCACCAATACAATACTTACTGCTCCAATGGTCAAAAAATTAAATTTTAGATTTAACCTTACATTATGAAAGCGTAATCTCACTTAAAGTACGATTAACAAATACATTTTTTAAGGGAGCTGAAAAGGGGTTCGGCTAACTTTAATTTAACTAAAAACCATCATAAACTATTATTTAATTAAAAGAGCTTAAAATTTAATTATAAAGACATAACTATTCATATATCAGACCCTACAAACATAACTCAGGAACTGCACTAAAAGTCCAAACCAACAATAAATATTTTTTCCAAACTTGCCCCTGAGGGAATCCAACCAAGCCCGTTAGCCTATTCAAAACCAATTGTGATCGAAAATTAAATTCCATTTGTTTTTACCATGACAAAGCATTAATGTCTACTTTGATTTTTACACCCTCTCTTTCTCTCTTTTTCTGGGTTTTTTTACTCCAACCCTCTCTTCTTCTCCATGAATCTACATAAACTTGTCAGCAATTTGTATTTTTTTTTTTTTTTTGAAATTTATTACAAAGATTTGGAGCAATTTTGTTTTTCATGCCCAACAATCTAGAGGTTGCATACAAGGATTATCATGTTGCTGGTGGTTTTTCGATATATGGAATCCGAAGCATGGAATCTTGGTTAGTTTTCTGGGAAAAAAGTTAAGTTTGTAAATTTGACAAAGCAACCAAATTCTTCCAGGCTTATCATGTAACTCAAGTTGCTACTGCAGGTTTTAAGATGCTTCAAATTTTATCAAAACTAATCAAAATTTCCATCTGCTATGGTAGAAGAAGAAGAGGAGAAAAAGAAAAGGACATAAGGAAGAGAAGGCATGAAAATAGAAGAAAACTAAGAAAAAGAAAGTTTGTCCATTGACTACTTTCTTTGCAGACTTTTAAGGTTTAATTGATTTTTTTTTAATAAATATTAAAATAACTTGAACTTTGATTGAATAAAAATCAATTCACTTCCTTTTCAATTTATAGGATCTTTGTGTAAAAAATATCTTTCAGGTAGAATTGACTCACTGCATTTTTTTTTTTTACCCTTTCGACCAAAAATAAGAATCAACTGACGGAGGCCAAAACAATTTTAAAAAGATATCGAATTTGAAATTAGTTGGGGTAGACATTTCAATACCATTAACTAGGGGTGGGCAAACGGGTATACGAACCGCGGGTCAGGACGGGTAATCAAGGTTCGGGGCACCGATTTCTAATTTTTAAAAAGAGAAACGGGGTGGGGTAGGCCAGGGCTTTGAAATTTTAAGGGCAGGCCGGTTCTAGAAGTATAGAAAAACGGGTACCCGGACCGGCCCGTTTGTAATTGCAATGGACGGACGAGATTGAAAAGGAACCTACCAGCAAATCTGAACCGTGAGTTTTACCTTGGACCTAGGTCTCCTCGAGCTCGACTCTACCACTGGAGTCCTCAAACTCAACTCAATTCTCTCTCGTCGTCTCGCCTCGTCATCTCTTCCACCACCCCGAGCTCGACTCTGTCACTGGACCTAGGTCTCCTCGAGCTCGACTATGTCAAGGGAAAGCAAATCTCTTACTCCATATTAATTAATTAATTAATTAATATCTTCATTCAATTAAATTTAAACCTATAATTCACCTTCGTCAATCGGCCTCGTCTGGTATCCGATCACTTGGTGAGTCCCTCTAAAACCAATTTTTTTTATTTGTCAATTCATATTTCTTCTTATTTCGAAATTGCGATTAGGTATGTTCGTATTGAGCCATGGATTTCCGTTGATGAATTTGAGTTGGGTGGTTTTGTTTTTTTTTTTTTTTGGTTTTTTAATTTTATTTTCCAATTTAGTCAGATGAATAGCTAAAGGTTTGATCTTGTACTGATTATGTTTTGTTTCTGTAATTCATTGGATAATTTTAATTTTTTGTGATGGATTGTTGAGAAAACTGAGAGGGATTTATGGATTCAGCTAAATCCAACTAGTGGTCAAAGTTGCATAAGTTAAAAGTTGACCATCTGGGATGATGATGATGATAAAGTTCTAATCTTTTTTTATTGAATTTGCATATTTGGTGATGATACATGATAAATCCTATAATCTGCCATAAGAAAAAATGAAGGTTGGTTCTGATTTAGTTATTACCTTCTGAACATGTTGAAATTAATCACAGATTTGAGCCACCAAGCTTGTAGCTTTTGGATTTCTGATGCTTTCATTTTTGTTTTGGTGGCACTGGAATTGGGATTGGGATTGGGATTGGAGTTCATAAAATTTTGGGTTTAGATTTCCATGCTTTGTTCATCATATGCTTATATCCCATAATTGTTTTGTTCCAGTCCTCCTTTCATTACTGCAATTGTCGATGGGCCAAAGCACATTGAGACAACCCTTACAAGGGCGAAGTTTGAGGAGTTGTGCTCAGATCTGAATGACAGGTGTGAACTTTTGTTTCAACGTTCTCATATATTATGGATATCTGCATATTTGGCTGTAATTTTTTTTTGTTGCTAATTTCAAGATGTCCCCTTTGATGCCTAATGTTGTGGAATGTATTTTGGTTCAATTTTGATTCTATGAGATCTGGAAATATTTGATTATAAAGTCACGTTATCATTTTATTGATATTTTAGGCTTAGAACACTGGTTGAAAACTCCTTAAGGGATGCAAAGCTTGCCTGGAAAGATATAGATGAAGTGATACTTGTTGATTATATGTGTCTCTTATGATTTCTTTTTTCAATTTGGTGACATGCTAGGTCCTTTGTTATATGACAATTTTTGTGAAGTTATTGGTTCTTTTTATTTTTTTATGCAACAATTTATGTTGAGAAGATCATAAGACCTTGGATGGCTATGTATTGCAGTATGTGGGGCAGCTTCAGGTCTTGTAATTTTCTAAAACATGTTTGTGTTGCTGCAGTGCTGCAGTGTAGTTTATAAATTACACAAAAAAAAAAAAAAAAGAGTTGGACCCGTGGACCCTCCCCCTAATCCCTCTACCATGCCCGTCCCGCCCCGTTACTATTTAAAACGGGTAAGGTTCAGTTCCTCTAAAATTGGGCCCGGCCGGCCCTTGCCCACCCTTACCATTAACACTGTGTTTGGGAGGGAAAATATATCGATCGATAATCTTTTAAAAGTCAAAGCCTATAATGTTAGTGGACTGAGGACCTTGAAAATCCTCAAATCACGTTCATTCATCGTACATCGAGCGGTCAAAAAATATTTTAAATACTTTTATTTAAAATTAAATATGAATAGTACCTGACGAAAATTGACCGTACGATGTATGATGAACAGACACGATTTAAGGATCCCCAAGATCCTCACAAAGAGGATCTAGAGAGGATCCTCATTCATGTTAGTGCATTCACCTTCTTTACCTAATATGAAAAGGTTAAAGTTTTACCCTTCTAGAATTTCCAAATTTCACTATGAAACTTTATGTGCTCTCATTGTAATTGAATCCAACATTGTATGTTCTATTTCCAAGAAAAGAATATTCCACATCAAGCAGTAGTGTGAGTTATTTTGTTGTAGTTCCAGAAATAATGTAGGTTATTTTGCTGTAGTTTTAAAAATAATGTAGGTTATTTTGGTTTAGTTTTCAGAAATAGTGTGTAATTTTGCTATATTTCCATAAATAGTATGTTATTTTGGATCAGTTTCAGAATTAGTATATGTTATTTTGTTGTAGTTCCATAAATAATGGTTATTTTGTTCTCTTTCATAAATAGTGTGAAATATTTTGGTTCAGTCTTTAGAAATAGTATGTAAGTATTAGTTGCAAACATAGTGTGCGTTATTTTGGCTATGTTTCATAAATAATGTTGGTTATTTTGCAGTAGTTTCAAAAATAGTGTAGGTTATTTTGGTTCAATTTCAGAAATAGTTTGAGTTATTTTGATGTGGTTCCATAAATACTGTGGAACTGCATGCTCCACGAAGGGCGTAGACCGACCGATCAGTTGAATCAAAGTAATGTTTTCACCTTGCAGTCCCTGCGGTTCCACCACGGCATTCTGATTGGTAAGTTAAGTACGGTTATGATCGGTGCATGTGAATAACCCTTTATTATTGAAAGTGGCATTTATTGAGTGCTTAGAAATAGAATTATTTTGGTTATGTTTCAAAAATATTGTAGGTTATTGTGTTGTGGTTCCATAAATAATGTGAGTTATTTTTGTTATTTTTCATAAATAGTGTGAGTTATTTTGGTTATGTTTCAAAAATAGTGTGTGTTATTTTGTTGTGGTTCCATAAATAGTGTGTGACACACCCTGATCGAGATCAGGGCATGCTGGCCGTCACGTGGAAGTGACGTAGCCATGTGCACAGTGCGGAAGCTAAAAAAAACAATAATGGAAATAGTAATACGAATAAATAAAAACTGGTTTTACATAAAGTCATAACAAGTGCGAGCATAAGTGTGACGTTAAGTTCAGAGCATAAAACCTAAAGCAGTCCAAAAGAAAATGTCACAACAAAGGTACACCCGAAGGCAGTCCTACGCTGGTGATCGTCTGTCAGAAATGCAGGGAAAATCCTCTGGGAAACCACCAAACCTGCTAGTCAACTAGAACCTGGAGGGGCGCAAAACAAAAGCGTGAGTGGGCAAAAACAAAGCTTTTCGAAAACCATTTAATAAATAAGTTCTAACCCCTCGCCGTAAAACCTGTATACTTCCCAGAAAATAGATATATATATATATATATATATACCAATCATGCTCAAGAATATGCCGTGCCAAAACCTCAGAATAAAATGCAAGTGCTCAGGTATAATCATATCACTATCATATAAACTGTCAGCCGGAGTCACCTAACGTGACCTGTACGGCTGAATCTAGAGCTCAAATCTCAATCTCACTAACTAGACCTGCACACGAGTCGGAGCCACCTAAAGTGGTTTGTACGACAGGACTGGGTGTAATACATATAAACGCTCAAGTGCTACGATCACGTGAAGGCTGAGCGAATAATCGCGGGTCACCTACGAGTCGGAACCACCTAGAGTGGTCTGTACGACAGGACTGTGCACCTAACTTGGATCCAAGCTGAGCGTGTGGTGCGGGAGGTGAACATCACGTGAAGGACTGTGCCCAACTCTGGGCGGGAGCACTAACACCGGGGGTGCAGGTTATGAGCTCTCTAAGCATCTCGAATCACTACTGAATGTAAACATGAATAACACTTACCTGGCACCTACCTGTGCGTCCGCAGCACCAAATATGCATATATATAAACAACTAATAATGCAACTAACGATGCATAAACAACGGTAATATAATGCATGGCATATAAACAAATAAACATTTCAATCAATTTCTGGGAAAATATAAGTATATAGGTATATACGGAAAACCAAAAGCCCACTCACTGGTATGTGGAAGGGTCGTAGCCCCCCTGCCTCGAGTGACCACGCTCGTCCTCGAGATAGGTATCACCTATATGCGAAACAACTACAAAAACGTTAATTTTAAAGCACATAACCAACCTTTAGAAATAACTTCTCATACAATGCTCAAATAGGGTGTATGAATACACCAACGTGATCTACTCAACCTCAGGAACATCCCCATATTTTTAAAATAATTTTTCACCGCTGCACGCGCCCCCACGCGCAAGCACGTGCCTGGCACGCTGACGGCGTTAGTTGACGCCGTTAGGAATATTCCGTTATCCCTAACAGATTTCGTCAACGACGTCAGGAATATTCCGTCAGATTTGACGGAATATTCCGTCAGATTTGACGGAATATTCCGTCGTCTTCTCCGGCGCTGGAAAACCGGGAAATTTTCAAATTGTCCTATCTTCTTCGTTTTTCAACCAAATTTCACAAAATTGGTACCCAAATGAAGCTTACAACGAGAGGAACACAATCATACCACTTTCAAGTGCTAAAATCCACAAAATCTCACCTGGAAAATCACCCCAACTCCGGCCAACCTCGAAACTCGTGATCCCGACGTCCAAAACCTTCAAACGAACCACCCCGAGCCTCCTAGGGACCTCACCAAGCTTCCTACAAGCTTGAAATTCCCTAAAACGTGAGAAATCACGTCTGCATGAACAATACCAAAATCGGGCATCGTGAGTTCGACGTGAAAACGAAGGTATTCTTACCTGAAATGGGTATGGTTGGACTCCTACAAGCCTCACGAGCCTGAATATGTGCTTGGTTTCTTCGATCTGTGGAGGTTTGATGGGTGTGTGGGTGTGTCCGTACGTTGTACGGAAAATGGGAAGGGAAAGGGAACTCGGGATAGGGGGTACAGGGCAAGGGAAAGGGTGTGGGTGCAGATTATGGTGTGTGGCCCACAACATGCCAACAAGGAACCCAAAACAACCACAAAACGTAAAGGAAACGCACTAGGGGCAAAATCGTCTTTTCACGCGTACGTTTTTAAAATTCTCGGGACGGGCTGTCACATTGGTTATTTTTCGAAAATAGTGCAAGTTATTTAACTGTATTTTAAAAAATATTGTGAATTATTTTATTGTATTTCCAGAAATAATGTATATTTTGTTCCCTTCTAGAAATAATATGAGTTATTTTGGTTCAATTTTTCAAAAAAGTGTGTAATTGTGTTGTAGTTCCAGAAATAATGGGTTATTTTAGTTTAGTTTCATAAATAGTATGGGTGTAGTTCTAAAATAGTGTTTATTGTGTTCCATTCCAGAAATAATGTGAGTTATTTTGGTTCAATTTTCAAAAATAGTGTGTAATTTTGTTGTAGTTTCATAAATATTGTGATATGCATGAAACAAAAACACAATTTCAGGCACCCACAAATGCAACACATAGGTTTCATTCACAAATCCATATCTTCGTAATTTATCGGATCCAAGAAAAAAAAGTCCTGCATGAAAAATAACCAACCAGAAGTGGTCTCGCCCTGGCGGGGATGTGACATTTATATTTTTAGTTTGTACCCATTTTTAATTTGCAACCTTTTTTTAAATTTCTAGTATTTTCTTTTTAGTTTTAATTTGTACCCATGTATTAATTTCTTTTTGCGCCCATATTTTTAAAAAATTCATTTGTACTCATAATTTTTTAATCTTTTATTTGTACCCTAATTTATTTATAATGTACCCATTCTTCTTTATAAATGTACCACTTTGTTATATGTGAAATGTACCAATTTTTTTTTAACACTACAGATTCACTCTTTTGCCATTTATTATTTCTTATTGTTACATAGTTTTTATCCATTTATTCAATCAAAATGTTTGAATTTTTTTATTTTAGCCGTTTCTAATAGTATTATAATGAGGGATTTTAAATTTGTAGGATTATAAATCTCATAAAATATCAAACAATTAATGTCAAAATTATACAAATATAAATATTAATAATAATATAATGAGATGTACAAAGTCAAAGGACTTTGATCAAACTTTGAATACCATTAAGGTTTTAGTCAAATAGTGTTAGAGACTAGGGACCGCATCCGAAGTATCCCCTAATAATTTAACCACACATGTTGGAGAAGAGAATTCTATATCGGTTATATGAAAAAATAATATACAATTAATATATGGCAGTTTCCACCCCTAACATATCGATGCATTTTGTAATAAAATTGAATACTTAGTAATAAGTGGTTAAATTAGGAAAATATCAATGATATTAGTAAGAGAAAATTAGAATCCCTCACTCTTTTTTTTACATAATTTTTATTAAACATTTGTTTCTTTTAAAAATTTGATTAAGACGCTTCAACTAGTGTCCACCTAATCATTTTTAAATTTATTTTATTTACCTGTCATTAGTTTTTTTTTTATTTTTTTTTAAATAAAAATGCTATATGTTGATTTCTCATTTTATCCTTTTAGTTGATAAGGGGAATTTTTTTGGCTTGTTAGGATTTATACCTTTTTTTTTAGGGATATTATTAATGGCTATTAACTAAATCACCAATATTATCTATAAACTTTGAATTTTGAAATTTTTTTTGGCCTCAGGGTTTATACCCCTTTTGTTGGCTCGTTCACATCATAAATTTATTATTGAAATACAAAAGTTGATAAAAAGGATGAGTTTGGAGTCTTTGGACTGAGATTAGTGTTATTCGGCATGAGATATATAAATGTGAATTTTAAATTGAAATGAATTTGAAATGTATTCAGGTTAATTTGAAACATACCAATAACAACTTGAAACGTACCGATGCTAAATTAAAACGTACCCATTTCACCTTGAAACGTTCAATAACAACTTGAAACGTATCGATGCTAAATTGAAACGTACCCATATATAAATGTGAAATTTAAATTGAAATCAATTTGAAATGTATTCAGGTCAAATTGAAACGTACCAATAACAACTTTAAACATACCGATGCTAAATTGAAATGTACCCATTTCACCTTGAAACGTTCAATAACAACTTGAAACATACCGATGCTAAATTGAAACGTACCCATTCTAACTTAAAACGTACTAATATATCGGTTTGAAACGTACCAAATTATCCTTTAAAAGAAGATGTACCACTAAATTCTATTTCCCAAATGTACCATGGTACGTGAAAAAGATGAAAAGATGGGTAAAAAGTGTGCTAAAACAAAATGCATACCCTTTCATATGGACACTCAGATCAAGAGGTGTGCATAAAATGAAATATGAAGGAAATGAATATGACCAACAAGGGAGAACGAAAGAGGGTTTGATCGGCCAATCGAGGAAAGCAATGACATGAAAAAATTGCTAATGGTTGTAGAAGAAGATAGCACGTTAGTTACTTGTATGGTGTGGAGTTAGGAGTAAAATGCACGTTAGAAGCATAATTAGATCAGATTTGATGTGTTAAGATTTTTAAAACTAATGTACTACATTTTAGGAGATTTGAGATATTAACATGATAATTATTAATTAATTAAAGGTACATCATAATGGCAAATCGTGTAATATGGCATTAAAAATATGTTACTTATAAAATAAGTGGCACCTTAATTGTAGGAAGAATGTTTAATCAAATTCTTAAAAGGAGCAGATGTTTAATCCAAGAAATTAAAAAAAAAAGGCGCCTATATCAAAACTACCCTATTAGTAATAGACCATGTTTGGGCATACAAACTTCATCATAACGATATCGTTTGTCCAAAAACAAAAAATTGTACCCTATAAGTTTGTCCTCACTTGCACATTTTCAGGTAAAGAACACATAAAACCTAACAACAATGGACGTGAATTATTGTAATCTTGGGCCAAAGAAAAGTCATTTCCATTTATGTTTTCATCCCCTCGAGAAATGGGAAATTGATATTGACAGCAATGGCGTGTCGTGGCAGTTGAATTTCCAAAACCCAGAATTCCAGACACACATCTTCACAGTGTCTCTCTCTGATATGCATACATCGAAAAACGTGTCCCACGCAACAGAAAGTGACACATAAACGAAAAAAGAAGCCCACGCAAACAAAAGCGAGCAGTAGCGGCAGGCGAACATCGATACCTAACGGTCCTCTCGTTGAACCCGAACACCGTCTCACTCCAATCCTCTCGTTCTCATTGCAACCAAACAGACACCAATTCCTCAGCCCCCTCCTTGGTCGTCCTCGTGATGCAGTTCAATCGATTCGATTCTTTCTGGGCGTTGGAGCCGATCGTCATTGTGATCCGCCGGACTAGGATTGGTTAATCGCGGGATTGGATTTGGGTATCCCGGGCTTGATTGTAAATGAGCACGCAGAGGCAGCATGTGGCCGTCCGGGACCTCGTTGAGGAAGCCAAGAAGCGGATTGTCTTTCTCGCCATTTGCGTCGTTGGCTTGTCATACCTTATGTCCTGTAAGCTCTTCTTCTTCTTCTTCTTCTGCTGTTCTTTCTTTTGGTCTTTTGGTTTTAAAGTTTATGATTTCATTTCATTTCTAATCAAGTTTTAGATTGATTTTCATTGTGAATTCATTGTCCATGTGATAATTACTGTGTCAATGTGCATTATATGGAATCTAATTTCTTATTCTCCTTTTAATTTTGCGGGAAATGTCTTGAGTAAAAAATACTTTCAATTCGAGTAAGAAAGTGATCGCCTTTTCCCTGTGCATTTAATGATTTATCAAAAAAATAGTATTACCCATTTAATGATTTATCCAGTTTCTTCGGTTAAACGAGTGGAGGTTACATTATCGGTCCCGGAAATCTGGTGTTCTGGCTCATTATAATTGTAGACTGCATGCTTCAGCAGCGTTTTGTTTGACTGTTTAAGGGCATGCTTTGAAATTTTGATTATTGGTGTTAGAAGCCAGTTTGACTACTCGAGGTGCGGCTTATTATTGTTTTAATTTCAGTGACGAGCTCCTCTGTCTGGGTGAACTTGCCTGCTGCCGCCTCGTTGATTGTCATAGTTCGTTATTTGTCACTAGATTATGACATGCGAAGAAAAGCTGCAGCATACAACAGCAAGCCACCATCAGCAAATACTACTTCTCAAAACAAACCTATTCAGTGGCCTAAAACTAGTCAAAAGTCTGAGTGGAGAAGGAAAGTTAATTCTCCTGTTGTCGAGGAAGCTATTGATCACTTCACCCGGCATCTAGTTTCTGAGTTTGTGACCGATCTCTGGTATTCTCGTCTAACACCGGATAGACAAGGTCCAGAAGAACTCGCGTGCATCATGAATGGTGTTCTTGGGGAAATTTCAGCACGCATGAGGAATATAAATCTAATTGATCTTCTCACAAGGTTCTTTTTATAAACATGCACAACAGGGTGCTATAAAAGACTGACTAAATGATTACTGAAGATCTATTGTTTATGATGCTGCAGGGATCTTATTAATCTCATATGCTTTCACTTGGAGCTTTTCCGCATAGCTCAAGCAAAGATTCAAACGCAACAGTCGGGATGCCTGACAGTTGAAAAACGAGATATGGAAATAAGACTTATCTTGTCTGCTGAAAACAAATTGCACCCTGCTTTGTTTTCTGCTGAATCTGAGCACAAGGTTTTTTTTCCTTCCTTTCTGATACTTAGCTTAGTTAATCTGTAATTTTACCTGAAGGACTGGGGTATGGTCGTGCATAACGTGCTTTCTCAATAGTGGTGACCATGTTTTCTTTACCATTCATCTGCAGGTCTTGCAGCATTTGATGGATGGCCTGATCTCATTCTCATTCAGGCCTGAAGATCTGCAATGCACTCTCTTCCGTTATATTGTCAGAGAACTACTTGCTTGTGCAGTAATGCGACCTGTCCTAAACTTGGCTAGTCCCAGGTATTCAATGTTTTAGTTTGAGTTATGTTTACTTACGAACTACTGTCGGTATCATTTCTCTTCAATTTTTTGGTGACAGGTTTATTAATGAAAGAATTGAATTGTTGGTCATTAAAGTGACCGAGCCTAAAGGTGTTATTGCGGTACAAGAGGCATCTCAGTCCAAACCAGAGGGGCCCTCAAAGATATCATCTGATCACTTTTCTAGGTTCTTAGATCCTTCTGTTACTGGTGTTGAACTTGTGCAATTAAAAAATGGTCAGTCCAGAACTGCTGTGGAGACACCTGCAAATGTAAATGGATCAAAAGATCCATTGCTCTTGGTTGATACTCAATCTTCCCGTTCGTGGACCTCAGTGCGAATGAACTCCCACACTAGCAATGAAAGGGGTGTAGAACAGAACCGCTCGGGAGGAGAATGGGGAGATATGTTAGATCTGATGTCACGCAGAAAGACTCAAGCCCTTACTCCTGAAAATTTTGAAAACATGTGGGCTAAAGGGAGGAATTTTAGAAAGAAAGAAGGTGAAATAATTGAGCATTCTTCTGGTGGGAAGTCAGTTACAGTAGATAATTTTATGGAAAAACCTAGGCCCAAAGATAAGGAAAATGTTTCTAAGTTCAATCTTTCTGATAGAGGCATTTCTCAAAACAATTTCCACCCTAGAGCTCATAACATACCAAGTTACTCTCGAGGTTCTTCATATCAGGATGATGATGAACACAACCACATGTGGTTGGACGAGTTTGAATCAGGAAGCAGTACTGCTTATACTTCGGAAGATGAAGAGACAGACAGTGTTACAGGTCTTGATTCTCCTGAAACTAAAGTTTGGGATGGTAGAAGTAATAGAAATATGACAATTTCTCACATTCATCACCCACTTGAAAATTCTGAACGCCATATTAGGAAAAGGACTGGTAAAGGGAATCTTCACTTTAACAGATTGTCTAAAACCCAGTCTTTCCAGAAAAGATCTGGACCAAGCAACAAGAAAGTGCCTGTTTGGCAAGAGGTAGAGAGAACAAGTTTCTTGTCTGGAGATGGACAGGACATACTTAAATCTCCAATTCGAGATGCAAATATTGAGGACTCTAGCGATGATTCTGACGTTGAAAGTTTGGGTAGAATTAACAGTGGGGCAGCCACTTCTTCGTCTGCAACTTTATCTTTTGCAGATAGTCACAGCCTGAATTTTAATTCCCTGAAAAATTCTCTAGCAGTGGATTCTTTTTTCAAGTTGAAATGTGAGGTACTTACCTTAAATCTTAATAGGTTGGCTTTGGTCGGCACGCTCAATGTTGTTTTATGGTATGTTGATAGATAAAGAAAAATGTACACTCATTTTTTATTGCAGGTATTGGGTGCAAATATTGTGAAGAGTGGCTCAAAAACATTTGCCGTTTACTCCATATCTGTTACAGATGTAAATAATAATAGTTGGTCAATCAAAAGAAGGTGCTAAGATTGTTCTCTAATTTTTCTCTTTCATCCTTCAATTGTAAATGCAATTTTTCTAACGTTATAAGAAGATGAGGCATACTTCTCCCTTGTACCTTTGCTTTGGTAACTCATAATTATTGTGCTTCTCCATACAGGTTTAGTCATTTTGAGGAGCTACATCGGTGTCTAAAAGAGTTTCCTGAGTACAACCTACACTTGCCACCAAAGCATTTTCTGTCAACTGGTTTGGATTTAGCTGTCATTCAGGAACGATGTAAATCACTTGACAAATATGTGAAGGTTAACAACTCAATCTTGCTCTTGATCATTTTTGTTTTTCATAAATTATTTGATTTTGAACATGTTTGTCAACTTTATTATCTAAATGTAAAATTAAAATTTGAATATTCAACCTTACTGTAATTAAGATTCTGTCCGGCCCCTCTATATTCCTATTGTGATGCCAATGTTCTTTCAATGCTTGGCCACAAACTTCTAGGTCACCTTTAGCTGATTAAAACTCATTCAGCTGTACTTTGAGTGGATTAAGAACATGCACATGTACATGAGTGTTTATTGACTGGAACATTGATTTGTATTGGTTTCCGGAGGTAGGATCAAATTAGAAGCTTTTGGGGAAAAAGATAGTTCCCGGAGGTTTTGGAATTTCAAAGGACATTTAAATTCCAATTTTAAAGTTAAGCTTCCATTTCCAAAATTTTGGAAACTTCTTTGGATCCTAATATTTTTTGGAAGTGTTAGAATTTATGAAGAATCAATGGAAAATTCTTGGTATTGTTATAAGTTGGAACCACTCTGACAAAGACATTAAACAACTCTCAACTCATAATTGTCAACTAGAGAAAGTGACTTAATTCACACAATAAAAAGTGAGAGAAAGAACTGGTAATGTAACCAAAACATTATTTCATCCTAAATATTGAAAAAAAAAAAAAAAAAAAAAAAAGAAAAAAAAAGCAAACCATTAGACACTCAAACACGGGTAGGAACAAAGTTGAGACATTGAGACTTAGATGAGATAGGAAGAGTCCCCGTACTTCTCGAATATAAGGATCAGGGATGATTGGGTGTGTTAAAGTTGTTAAAACATGCATGTGAAATGAGGACATATGGAGTAAACATGTTACACATGAAGAATGTTTTGAAGTTCTCAGACCAAGGGTGTTTGGAATTACAAGTTTTGAGTTTCATTTTGTGATGGCAAATTGGAAATTTAGGACTGATTGTGGTTTGAATCAAAATGTTCAATCCGGATTATGTGGAATAATTCCACTCTATTTAGCAACCTTGTTCCTTTTTTCTCTGGATAAAAATATTCATGCCATAAGCTTTTATTTGCTCATAAACTCTCATCTGGTGTTCTCAGAAACTTATGCAGCTTCCAAGAGTTTCAGGATCCATTGAAGTTTGGGACTTTCTAAGTGTTGACTCCCAGGTTCAGTAATCTTTTTACTGATTTTGATAACAGGGGAGGCAGTTATGATCTTTGAAAATTTACGAGAAATACTTATCCTTTTTTATCTTTCAAATGCAGACTTATCTATTTACAAATTCCTTTTCTATAATCGAAACACTGTCAGGTAAATCAGTTATATGCATAAGTTTGAATTCATTTGTTCTTGTTTCCTTTTTCTTTCTCACTCTGGTATTCCTTGTTCGTTTGGGAATTGTCTAGTTGACCTAGATGATAAGCCATCTGAAAAGAGCAAAAAGGTTTCAAATATGGATGGGCTGGTGACTGATCCGTTCTTGACGAGGGAACATACGGGTAATGGAGTTAAGGGTTCTGCTTTACAACTGAAGAATAATGATGGGTTAAGAGTGAACACAAAAGTTTCTCATTCCCAGGTAAAAAGTCCTGGTAAAGAAATTGGAAAGTCACTTATTAATTCTGGCACTGATTCAGATGCTAGAGCAAAAAAAGGTTTATCTTCTGTCACAAACTTGGGTAAGACCATAAAAGGAAGAGAGGAACAAGAATCTGAATCGTTTCTTGATACTGATACAGTCCCTACACTTCCTACAGAGGTAAAACTCTAAGCGCAATTTGTTTTTATAATGTTTTCCTTTCCTGACATATAGTGAGTTTACAATTTGAAACCCATATGTAGCTGTACTTTTAGAATAATTCAACTGAATGAGGTGTCTTTTTTGATGCAGTGGGTACCTCCAAATTTAAGTGTTCCCATATTAGATTTGGTAGATGTCATTTTTCAGCTCCAAGATGGTGGATGGATCAGGTATTTTGTAAATATGATTGCAGAATCATTCCCTCTTGTCTTATTGTGGTGTTAAGTTGAACAAGCACAAGTGGTAATATCATTTATATCTTCTGAACTGATAGGCGAAAAGCTTTTTGGGTGGCCAAACAAATACTACAGCTAGGGATGGGTGACGCCTTCGATGACTGGTTAATAGAGAAAATTCAACTTCTGCGCAAGGGATTGGTGGTTGCTTCAGGGATCAAGCGTGTTGAGCAGGTACTTTTTGACATCATTTGCTTCCAATGAGTTTTCGAAAGCTCACATCAGAGATCTATTAAATTTACTCTAATTTCTTCATCGTGTACTTTATAAAAACTCTGATAGATTGAGATTTGGTGTTTTGGAAGGTTTACAATATTTTAGATTTTGCGACTTTATTCAGTTTGCAGTTATTATCATGGTGATGGTTAAAAAAATTGCTTAGGACCTACGTAGTTCAAATGCAAAGCAATTGGTGACAGCATTTGTTGTGTGGCCAACATTACAGAATTTGTCATTTGCTTTAGGAGTAATATGAGATTTGTTGAATATACCATGCAGAGTGATTATGTAGGCTTACATTAAATATTTGGTAGATTGAGATTTGGTTCTTTAGAAGGTTTACAATACTTTTGCATTTGCAACTTTATTCAGTTTTCAGTTATTATCATGGTGACCGTAAAAAAGTTGCTTAGGACCTAAGTAGTTCTGCAGTTGGTGACAGCGTTTGTGTGTAGCCAACATTACAGAATTGTTCATTTTCTTTAGGAGTGAGATGAGATTCGTTGAATATACAATGCTAACTGATTATGTAGGCTCACATCAAACCTTGAGGGTTCTTTCAATAACATTTTTTCTTCTTATATTCAGTTAAAGAAAGAGAGGGGAAATATATTGAAGAAAGGACAAATAAAGAGGAGAGGTGAGAGAGATGAATTAAAAAAAAACGCATGGTACATAAAACTAAAAGTTGAAAATTATTTAAAACCATTTGAATTTTATTTTACAAACCACACACTTATATGTATTTGCACCTTTCTCCCACACTCACCTCATCTTTCTTTTTCCTTTTCCTTCTTTTTTTTTTTTTTTTAAAAAAAAAAAAAATTTTAAATGCTCCTAAGGGGACCCATAGAGATTTTAGTTCTATCTATGATTCAACAAGAACCCATATGATAACTTAGTGTTTTCAGTTTTTAGTTATTTTTAAGTTAAACAGATAAGAGGGTAAAATATCTGGGAGAAAAGAGGGGGATGAGGTATGACCTTATGAGAGTTGTGAAGAAGAAATGAGGGAAAATACATGAAACTAAAACCAAGGAGTACTTCAAATAGTTTTAGCTTATTATTGTGGAATGTCCCATATCCATTTTTCTCATCCCTCCCTCACATTATCATCTTTTATTATTATTATTATTTTGTCCATCTTTAATTGAAAAAATAAAAGCCCAAAACCAGAATAGCATGCGCAATATTTCTTCATGTATCTTTAGGATTTGGATTGATCTACTATAATAGCATTTTAGAGTGTAAATCTAGCATTGTACTTTCTCTATAGGTTCTAGGTTAATGCATCTTTATTTCGTTTGCTGTAAGGCTTATTACTAGTGATAATATAAGGGCCCGTTTGATATTCTACTAAAAAAAATTCATCATTTAAAAGAAAAAAAATTCTTAAGAACAATTTTTAACAAGACTCAAAAACTTGTTTGGTATAAAATTCAAATTTTTTTTTAAGTATTCACAATTAAAATAATTAAAAAAATTAAAAAAAAAAAAAAAAAAGGATTTGGCGTGAGAGCAGAGAGAGGAGAGCAAAAGAGGAGGAAGAGAGGAGAACTGAGAAGAGAGAGGAGAGAGAAAGATGAGAGAGAAGAGGAAGAGAGTGGAGAGAGAGAGAGGAGGTAGATAAGATAGAGAGAGAAGGATAGGATGCAGAGAGTGGGTTGAGTTTGAAAACTCTAAAACCTGACTTTTTGTTTTTTTAATATATAGGCTATTTTTCAAGTTGGTTTTGAGTTCTATTCTAAATAAAGCCCTGCCAAACAAGGATTCTTGGCTTGAAACTGAAAAACTGTTTTTGAGTTAAAAAAAATTGGGTTCCAATTGAATACCAAACAGGCCCTAAATATTCCCTACTATCAAGAGTATCGAGGGAAAAAATGAAACAACCCGACTGATGCGGGAGCCAAGTCCAAAGAATGATAAGTATCCCCATCCACGTATCAAGCACCACATAATTGAGAGTATACTTTTTGTGTACAATTTTTTCTTTTTTTATGAACGGAGACTATAGGTAATAAAATTTAATCATGTATGTGAAGTCTCGGAGCCTTATGTTCATTGTCTTTGGATCTTTTTACGTCACCTGATATATATCTTCAAGTTTTTGCTTTTAGAATCTTTATTAGTTTAGCTCTTTCGACGTTTCGTATATGTATGAGCCCTAAAAAGGGTACCTTGTGTACTCTATAGTAAAGTGAACAATAGATGACATTAAAAGTTCTTCTGAGTCCACGACACCTTTGGTGCTAGGCCGTAATTTCTAAGTTATTCAAAATCTTTGCAGCTTCAGTTAGTTTTTGTTTTGACAATAATTTTTAAAATGGAGGACTTCAATGCTGGTGTTAATTTACTGTTAACATGATTTTAACAGATATTGTGGCCTGATGGAATATTTATAACCAAGCATCCAAAGAGAAAACCGCCACAGACTACCAACTTATCGCAAAATTCACCTCAGGGTCAGAAACCTACAGAAATTTCATCACCTAGACTTGACGAGGACCAGCAACAGGAGGCAGATCGACGCGCAAAGTTTGTCTATGAACTAATGATTGGTATTATTTTTTGTCCAGAAAAACTCCTAATTATTCTCTGTACTTGCCCTCAGTATATTACATCTTGTGTCTGATATTGGAAATGTCGATGGCATACTCTAATTTTCTGGTTTTAAATGTAGATAATGCACCTGCTGCTATTGTCGGTCTCGTTGGTAGTAAGGAATATGAAAAATGTGCTAAGGATCTCTATTACTTTCTTCAGGTAATTATTGTTTTAAGAAAGTTAACAATGCTCGCATCTTTCTTCTTTCCACCTGTTTTGTCGTGTCTGGATTCTTTTAGACAGTTGTAACATTTCTGTTTTCCTTGCACAGTCATCTGTTTGTTTGAAGCAACTGGCTTTTGACCTTCTTGAGCTGCTGCTTCTGACGGCATTTCCGGAGATGGATTACGTATTAAAGCAGTTGCATGAAGAAAAGCATCGATTTGGCGAGTTTAAAGCGCAATAGCGGGTCGTCCTATTTGAAGGTAAGTTTAGAGATAGACTTTTCCTCCTGAGGAACGTACCGGCAACATGATTCTGTTGCCTGCTTGGGGTTTTTCGCAACCGATATTCATTTATCGTATTGGCGGCAAGGGAATCAAGTCATTGTCTTGCCTGAATTTTGTACAGTAACTTTTTAGTCAGAACTTGAGGAAACTCAATGTAAATCTTGAGATTAGTGCAAATTTACAGTACACCTCAACTCTTTCTTTTGAAAAAAAAAAAAAAAAAAATTTCCGATTATTGACCGGCCAAATGGAGTTTATGTAGATTTAAATCGAGTATTAAGCACCACCTAAGCACCCTGGTAGGGGAGCCTGAAAACCTACTTCCATTCTTGTATTTTGCCATTTTACAGATATGGTATGGTTTGCTCAATGTTGGGATATAAGAAGAATGCATTAGTTTTTAAAAATTCAAACAATGAGTTCATTTGTCAAAATTTTCAACAAACATTTTACGGAATGGTTATTAGCTTTAAGCTTATTCTTAGCTACGCCCTCCGCAACTTGATTTTAATCTCATTTTGCCCTTTTGTAACTCAAAATGCACCACTTTACCTCCTTAAACTTGAAACTTGTCTTTACAAAACTCCACATTGTCTTAGATCTGTTAATTTCTTATGCGAGTTTGATTTAAGTGCGTCAGACTAGTCAGTTTTTTTTTTTTTTTATTATTATTATTATTATTATTATTATTTTAACTTAATATTATCTAATTGTTGAATGTTAACTCATAATGAAGATTTATAATCAAATTTATTGCACATGTGACATAATTTTATTGAGTGTTGATGCCGCATACGTTTCAGAAACCGACCTATAAGTTTTAGGGAGAAAAGAGAGTTTACGAGTCAAAGTAGAACAAATTTTGAATTTCAGAGAATAAAATGATGACCTTTTGAGTTACATGAGATAAAGTGCGATAAAAATGAAATTTCAGAAAGTATTAACTAAAAATAAGCCTCTTTTTAACTACAGCAATGGGTAATTGCAGGGGGCTGGGAGTGGGAGGTGAAATTCCGAGTAGATTTAATCAACAAAAGCTAGATCATCGACAAAACTCGAAAACATTTAATCAACAAAACCACGAGCATCAGCAGCCTAAAAGCAGATACGATAAAATCAAGGGAGAATAGTTCACGAAGCCGGTGGAGATTTTTTTTTTTTGGTAACTGAGAATGATATTCCAGGGCAAAGATGCCCAACGTACAGGGAAAGCCTACAACGAGGCAAGCAAAAGCTAACAAAGCAAAATAAACAGTGTTGAGGAGTACAAGAAGGACGCAGCAACCATGCGAAGCGTTGCCCCCTACACTGTCAAAATAAACTAATGTGGACAAGGTAAGCCATCATTGTTCAGCACACGCACCAAAGACGATGGGGATCGATCAACCCAAATAACATTACATATCTCCGGATTGTTTTCCGACGCAAGAGTCTGCTGCAGCATTGGCTGATCTTGGAACCCAAGACCAGCAACAGTTCTGAAAAGACTTCTCCATCTCTTTGACTCTCACCAAGATTGGAAAGACCTCCCAGCAACCATCCTCCATCGAATCAGAAAGGCATGAGATAGATTCAAGGGAGTCTGACTCGAAGACAACAGATGTAAGACCCAAAGAGAAACCCACCTCACAACCCCGAAGCAGCGCAAATAAGATGGCCTACATATGAAAAAAGATGGGTGCAAAACCTACCATCTGAATCATATTCAATCCCTATCGGCGATTAGAACAGACTATTATCACGTCAATGCCATGCCCCAATCTCAATCACATTCAGGCTCACCAGAGGGACTGGAACAAATGACCAGCATTTCAGACACAACCCAACCCAAAATGGAAAATGCAGTTGGATTATCCCATCATACAAAATGAACTCAGATCCTAACTCTCTCAGAGCGACATCACTGATCAAACATATACCTAAAAACCCCAAAACACAACAAATTCAAAGACATTGCACATCATCAAAACATTACGTGATTATGAAACGCAAGTGACATTAGTCTCATCCATACTTGTCCACCACAAAAAGCAACTAATATTTAAAGAGAAGATCACAACTAAAGCAAGATCCATCAAAAACAATAACAGCGTTCATATAGAACTTGTCCAGAATCATAATCGCTTTCTAAAGCTATAGTTGAGTACCCCAAGTTGCAATCAAAACGACCGCTGAGAAGACTTAAGCATTTGCGGCTGCTCCCTTCTTACGTGGTGCAGCTTCGGTACCTGTTCAAAACAAAATTCCCAATATGAAAACAAATTCAAGCACGAAACTCAGACCGAGGAAAACAAATGAAGAACAAACAGAGCAAGACCATAAAAATCCCACAAAAAATGATCTGATTAATACCTTCTCTGAAGCCGCTCTTGAATCTGCGAGGCACATTGCGGAGATACCTCATCCTTCCTGTTCCAGTGGTCTTCCTTCGGATTGCCTTTTCACTCCAATTGTCTATTTTTAAACATACAAAAACCATAAAAATTAAACCACAAAACAAATAATCCTAAACAAACACCTTTCTTCTGAAATGACCATCAAAATCCAAAATTCATTTTCTGGGTAATCATAAATCTTAACAAAAATGTGAACTACAACTTCACATCATCGAACCAGATTCATAGCAAGACCAAAAGATATCGATATATATATATAGAGAGAGAGAGAGAGAGGTGAGAATACGTACACTTCCTCTTGCGGGCAGCAGGGAAAGCACAAGCAGAGCACCTACTCTTCTGTAGATGGAAGCTGCGGCGGCCACACCGGACGCAGAGGGTGTGGGTCTTGTTCCTCCTCTTACCGAAACTCCCAGTTCCCTTCCCCTGTTTTCGTATTATGCACACAGAAAAACAAACGCAATAAGTTCGGTGTTACACATGGAGCGAGATCTACCATAACGGACCACACAGAGACGATGAGAGGGAGAGAGATGGAGCTACCATGGCTGTGCAGAGAGAGAAACCCTAGCTGGTAAAGTAGAGGTCTTCAAGCCAAAGAAGTGAGCGGCGGAACCAGGAACCTGCGTATGTGGAAGATAACTAGGGTTTTAGAGTAGCTGGTGGAGTGGTCAGCCTGGGCCGGCGTGTCTCTAGCAGCCCATCTGTGTTTGGTTTTGTCTATCTTGGGCTTTGGCTTCCAAAATTTTCAACTTTACCCTCATTCTTTTTCAAGATGACAAGTTCGATACTAAAATATAAGAATACAGTTGACATATTGTATGCCTCAAAATTCCTTCTCAGAGTAAAATGTCATTGTAGAAAAAAAAAAAAAAAAAAAAAAAAGCGAAGGGATGTCATGTATTAGCTAGTTAGGTATTAAAGGAAAACTTTAGTACACAAAGACGAGTTTCAAAAGCAAAATACTTAATTTCTTAGACGGTTTCTTAGACGGTGGGCTGGGGTCTAACGCCTAGACCGACTCTTAGACAAATTTAAGTAAATTTTTTATATTTCGCGTAAATAAGTGTATGTTTATATTTAAAATATATATAATTAAATCATAAATTACAAAATAGAATGATATATATATACACACACATAAGATCCTTTAACAAGAGGGATCCCTATTTTTTTTTTGAAAAAATGGAGATCCTCTTTTTAAAGGATTCCTGTATATATATTATGAAGTATTGAAATATAATGAAAACATAGGAAACAAGCATATAATTTGTGTTCATTTTAGTATTCAACAAGTTTCTTACAGTTTATTAAAAAAAAATTAATGCAAAATGAAAGTTATCTATTTTCTATTTAAGTGAGTCGCAACCTAGGTAAGTGTCTAGGTGTTTCTGGTATGGCTAGGCAGGTGTCTAGGCGGTCTAGGCAGGCGCCTCAGCAGATCTAGGCGACCTTTCTAAATTTTCAAACGCCTAGGCATTAATCGGAACGATGACCAACTGCCTAGAACCTAGACGTCGCTAAGCAAGGATTTTTAGAACAGTGCATATAAAATGTAAATACTTCTTAGAGGTTAACCACATTTTGAATGTGTACATGAATTTTTACTTTTTGTAATTTTAATGACTTGCTTTTGAATAGGTGTATTGAGAACTCTTGTAGGAAAGACACTAAAGCAATATAACATAAAAGCGGAAAAAGCTGTTATGCACTTCAAAAGTACATCACGCACCGCTCCCTATTTATAAAAATAAAAAAAGCGCGCGGAATATTTTGAAGTGTTTGAAAAAAAAAATTAGGGTGATAATAATAATAATTTCCAATCAAAAATACAAATTAGTTGAGCTTTCAAATAGGTTTGTACCCCTTTGGAGATGTGGGTGCCAAATTGATGTTGTGATAAGTTGTTCACTTTTAACAAATGACGTAATGTCACTTAATATTACGGTATGGTAGTATTCTTCTACATTTGTAAGTAAGAGGTTTTAGTTCAGTTCTCGCTAAAAACGAATTTGAATCACATTATTACTAGCACATTGTGAGACTTAACATACTTTTACATCATTTAGTATAGATAAATATCGTTTGTTAAAAAAAAAAAAAAAAAAAAAAGAGACAAATTAAAACAAAGGGCCCAATTTAAAGCCCACGGTTGGAGCCCGCGGGAGTGAAGCGAAAGCGCGGGAAACAGAGAGGGTAGAGGGCAGAGAGCGGTGCCAAAGCTAAATCACAAACTCCAAGTCGAAGAAGCAAACCAAGGAGGATGAAAATGGAAGAGGAAACAGAAAAGGAGGCGGAGTCCCCAAAATTCCCAGCATTTCCGTACAAACCCTACGACATACAGATCGATTTCATGAAGGCCCTCTATCACTCTCTCAACGAGGGAGGCCTTTCCATGCTCGAAAGCCCCACCGGCAAGTGATCACTCTTCTGCGGATGCTTCTGCTTTCATTTCTCTGATTTTTATGCTTCTCCGTTTCGAAAATTGAACCATTCGAGTTCGATTGAAAACCCCATTTGTTATATGCTTG
The DNA here is from genome assembly GCF_041283825.1 of Pyrus communis. Lineage (NCBI taxonomy): Eukaryota > Viridiplantae > Streptophyta > Magnoliopsida > Rosales > Rosaceae > Pyrus > Pyrus communis. The sequence continues at coordinate 15,141,222 of NC_142573.1, forward strand.
CATTTTAGGCATCCGTAACTTAATCAAATTTTTTTTTTCTGGGTGTTTTTGTGAATTTTCGTTTTGGGTTTTGTTATGGGAAGGGATGAATCAAGATTCTTACTATATCAATTAACAATAATATATTTTCTCAGTTATTCCCCCAAATGCAATTTTAAAGTGGTTTTGTTTTAGGGGTTAGAAAGAACTAGCATCTGGTTGATTTTAGTGTTATTCACATGTACTTATACATACATACATATATATATATATATATATATATATATGCGTGTGTATCAATGTATGTATAAGTATATTCATAAACTTCAATTGAAATTTTGTCCTCATTTTGTACTGTTTTGTTAAAATATCCCAACATTTTACAATTTTTATTGGGCTTGATTTGAAATCTTTATGTTTCAATAGGGACTGGGAAAACTCTAAGTATCATTTGTAGTGCTTTGCAATGGGTGGTTGATAGGAGGGAACAACAGAAGTCTGAAAATAGTGTTGAATCTGATCTTCATAGTGCTAAAGATGGTCGGGCTGACTCGGATGATGAGCCTGACTGGATGAGAAATGTTGTTATTAACAAAGACAAGCAGAGTGAGGAGAAGAAGACTAATAAGAAGGAGAAATTTGGGGTTGGGTTTCGAAGGGCCAATAAGGGGGGGAGCCGTAGAAATTGTAGAGATTTGTTCTTGCAGAGTATTGAGGAGGAGCCTTCCGCAAAGAAAGAGGAAAAGAATTTGCTAATGAGCAATGATGCTGTGGAGTTAAGTGATGAGGAGTTTTTGGTTGGAGATTATGAAAGCGAAGAGGAAGGGGATCCGGGTGGTGGGAAGTCAAAGAGGAAGCTCTCTGGGGTTTCTCTTAGTTCGTCAAGCGAGGAAGATGAAGAAGATGGGTCTGGTGATGATGAATTTGAGGATGAGAAGCTGCAGGTTTATTTTTGTAGCCGGACACATTCACAGCTTTCACAGTTCATAAAGGAGTTAAGGAAGACGATCTTTGCTAATAAGATGAAGGTGGTGTCTTTGGGCTCAAGGAAGAATTGCTGCATCAATGAAGGTATGAAACTCATCACTGAATTAGTAGATTATAGTTTGTGTATTGTTACATTCTTCTGGGGAATGGTTTCAGAGGTATTGAAACTTGGAAACTCAACTCGCATCAATGAACGCTGTTTGGAACTTCAAAAGAACAAGAATAAGGATGTTTCCAAAATCAAGGTAACAAATATGTCCATTTAAGATCCTATCAGCGATAACTCATGCACTTGATTGAATTTGTTTTACTGGCCTCAGACATTTTTCCAACTTAGAGAATTGAATTTCCCTGGACAAATGATAGCGTTTAATTTTCATGTCAAATACATTGGTGTTTAATGCATTTTAATCAATTTGTTATGGTTTGCCTATCTGATTTCCTTTATCAGATTTGTTTTTCTGGTATGTGGGAGCTTATAGGTCTAGTGATTAAGAGCATTTATCCCTCCACGACCTGACTACTTGAGGTCCTGAGTTTGAATCCTCCTCCCAACAATATCTTTTGGTAAAAACTGTAACTGTTTGTCTGGTACAGGCCCTTCAGTTTTTGTTTCACCTTGGATTATGTGCTTTCTTAATATAGTTTGCATAGGTATTCATGAGGAAAATATACCACACTTTAACTCATGTAGGTTCCTTGTCGAGTGGTCTTGGACTCTTGGATGCATACTATGATTAGATACCACGCCCTTGTTCTAGCTCTTTAATCCGGCATCTGGGCTCCTTGGATACTCAATACTAAACCCGAACTTTGTCCCAAGGATAAGCTGGCCTGTTAGGCCAAGTAGCAAATGGTGTTCATAAATAGCATTGATAAGAAGTGCATACCATTAAGCTGTTGGTCTAGAGGTCAGATCCTTGGTTTGCTCCCAAATGGTCTGGGGTTTGACTCCCTCCCACGGCACCCACCTAGCAAATGCTAGAGTTTCTTGCTCTCCAAATGTTGTTGGGTCAGGCAGGGGCCTAGTGATTGGTCGGGTCAAAGACTCGGAAACACTAGTGTAAAAAAAAAAAAAAAAAAAAATAGAAAAAAAAAGAAGTGCATGGTCATGTATTATTTTCATAAGAAATGTGTAGTCATATATCATTGATAAGAAATGCATGATATAATCCTGAGGACCTTTTTCACCCTGCGCTGCTTTATGCCAATGCCAGAACAGACACATGATCTAATTGTGCACCATTTTGTTGAACCAATTGCTTAAGAATATAGCTCTTGGTTCAGAATTAATTGGAAGGAGTTAAGCAATAAGGGTCAGTGGATCTACCCGGTCTACTGTTCTGTTTTATATGACATGAAGGCAGATCATTTCTTTCTGATTCAAAGGTCACTAACCATCAAGCACAATATGATCTACAGAATTCTCTTCTCATTCTTCTTAGTGTTTTCTCTTGGCTGATGATAGTATTGATCTGCAGAACTTAGGTGCCAGAGTCAGGATTCGCATGAACAAGGCTTCTTGTGGATGCCCGATGCTTAGAAAACATAAAGTACAAAAAGAATTCAGGAGCATGATGTCTCAACATGGTGCCTTGGATATTGAAGATCTTGTTGATCTTGGAAAAAGCATGAGGACTTGTCCATATTATGGCTCCCGAAGCATGGTTCCAGTTGCTGATCTAGTGGTTTTACCGTATCAGTCTCTTCTTTCTAAAGCATCTCGCGAGTCTCTTGGTCTCAAGTTAAAGAATAATATTGTTATTATAGATGAGGCTCACAATCTAGCTGACTCCTTGATCAGCATGTATGACTCAAGAATCACTTTGTCGCAGGTATTTAAATTCTGAAATTTTATTCATCTCGTTTGACTGGAAGCTAGTTGATAATCTTTCTATTTCATTTGTGCAACTGGTTTGGGTGCTCATCAACTGCTTGTCTAAATTGATCATATTATCTAATCCAATGATAGAATAGTAGGCAAGGTCAATAGTTTTGTAGTCTTTATTTAGAAGTTAGAACCTAAATTTTCCATCACAATGTAAGCTTTCGGTGTTGACGTTATATATTTTCAATGAAAATTGTACTATCTCTTAGCAGTTCTCCTGACGTTTTTTACAGCTGGAGGATGTGCACTGGCACATTGAGAAGTACTTTGCAAGATTTTGCAATGTATTGGGACCTGGTAATCGTAGATATATTCAAACTCTCATGGTGCTCACTCGGGCTTTCCTCCAAGTGTTTCTAAGAGAGGATACGGGCTGCAGAATTTCTTGTCATGATACTGAAAAGGCTTCTGGAGCAAATGGAACGCCTACTTCCTCTATGGCCATTAATGACTTTTTATTTTCCCTCAATATAGACAACATCAACTTGGTCAAATTGCTTCAGTATATAAAGGAAAGCAACATCATGCACAAGGTGAATCCTTCTTCCCATTATTTAGTGTTAATTGGAGCTATACTTCCCCTCTTTCCATGTTCAAGAGGTTACAATGTACTTGGTTTGCCAGGTCAGTGGTTATGGCGATAAAGTAGCTATTCAAAAGAGTTTGGCATTTAATGGCGGTAAAGAGAGAAGCACTTTGTCCAGTTTCCAAGCATTAGCAAATTTTTTGCTATCACTGACAAATAAAGATGGAGATGGGAGGATTATAATCTCAAAGACTAGTCCAACATGCCCTGGAGAGGAAGGAGGATATATAAAATATGTAATGCTTACTGGGGATAATATTTTTTCAGAGGTTCGCCAAAAATTCTTAATTCTGGAGTAACTTGTTTTCATAATATAGTATTCATGTCCAAGTTATGAAACATTAACTCTGAACTTCACAGATTGTGGATCAAGCACATGCTGTTGTACTGGCTGGGGGAACTCTCCAACCTATAGAAGAAACAAGGGAGAGACTCTTCCCTTGGTTACCACTGAACCAGTTGCAATTCTTTTCATGCAGCCATATTGTTCCCCCAGAGAGCATTCTGCCAGTTGCAGTTTCCCGTGGTCCTTCTGGTCACACTTTTGACTTTAGCTACAGCTCCAGGAGGTCATCAATCACGGCAAGTAGATTTCAATCTTTTCTTTTAAATAATTATAGAAAGTCGAAAGTTCTCTCTTTTTAGTGCATCTGTAATTTATTGATTTTAGCGACTGTGTCTATTTTTTCTCCGATTTTGTTTTAAAATTTTTAAAACGCAATTCATTCACAGGGGAAAAATCACTTCTGCTGTCAATTACAGTAGCACCTTTTTCTGCTTATTACTTTTTTTCTGGGATTCGTACTGGGTATTGGCTGACTATTTATGTTCATGGGCTTGAGTTTACAGATACAGGAGCTAGGGCGTTTGGTTTGCAATTTGGTGACCGCAGTTCCTGAGGGAATCGTTGTCTTCTTCTCTTCATTTGACTATGAAGGAGAAGTTTACGATGCCTGGGAAGCTTCAGGTATCCTTGAAAGGATTAAGAAGAAGAAGCGTCTATTTCGAGAACCTAGGAAGAGCACACATGTAGAATCTGTTCTCAAGGAATACAAGGAAACAATTGAAACATTGTCTTCTGGAGGGGGGAAAGAAAATCCTTCTCAGAGTGGTGCAATACTTCTTGCTGTCGTCGGTGGTAAGATATCAGAAGGCATCAACTTAAGCGATGGGATGGGCCGGTGTATAGTCATGGTTGGACTGCCCTATGCTAGCCCTTTCGATATTGAGTTGATGGAGAGAGTGAAGTACATAGAAGGGTTGGGAAACTCAAATTCCACACAGCTGCCAAATCTTTCACTTAGCAATGAACTTCACGGTGGAGAAGTATGTGCAGGGTTTGACATCCTCAGAAGTTGCAGACGCCGAGGAAAAGATTATTATGAGAATCTTTGCATGAAGGCTGTAAATCAGTCCATCGGTATGTCTTATTACAAGTTCAGTTCTTACATACTTCAAAAACATAGAAATCTGACCAGTCATTTGTTAGCAATGTATACATATTGAAGTTTTTCTTTGCCTGTAACAGGTAGAGCAATCCGACACATCAATGACTACGCAGCAATTTTACTAGTTGATATGCGATATGCAACTGATTCCTCAAAACGGAATTCTTCCCATCCAACTAACAAGCTTCCAAAGTGGATAAAGGATCGCTTCGTTGCTTCAGCTGATTACGGTGAAGTTCATAGGATGTTACATCAGTTCTTCAAACATAACAAGAAGAAATGGCTTCAGCAGTAAGTTTCTGGTACTGAGAAGTGAAAAAACAAGGGTTTACTCAGTAAATCTTACAAATTTATAGTTTTCACTTAATTGTATGATGCACCAATTATTGTAGAGCCATCATAGAGCAAATATAGGGAGTGAAGAATTATGTCAAATTATACCTCAGTTAGTTACGAGCATTTATCTTTGAACCTGAAATCCCAAGTTCGATTCTCCAACCCCAAATCTCGCTTTTGTATCAAAAAGAAATTATGAGCCCGAATAAAACCCTAAACATATATAATCGCATGCCTTTAGGACTTTGAAGCTAGGAAGGTGTGCGCATTAATGAGGGGACCTGACTCGTCATTTTGAAGTCACAAACTTATGCCTTTTTTTTTCTTTGACGAGAATCGAATTTAAGACCTCTCACTTACAAGTGAAGATGAATACAACAAGACTGTAGTGTTAAGTGGCACATACTTATGCGTTTGGCTTGTAAAAAAAGGCCAACACCCTTTATCATTTCCAATCTGCAAAAGGGGGAGGTTTTGGCTTTAAAGCACTGCAACTGTGAGAAAGTGACTTGAGTCTGCATAATTCCAAATGCCATCTTATCTTCATATCACCAAAACATGAAACCAACTTGCAAATGGGGACCATACATCACCTCATGCTTATATCACTGGAACAAGGTTACTCCAAATTATTACGCTTTCAAGGTACACCTAATCCTGGATTAACTTGCTAATGACAAGTAATCAACTCTTGAATCTTAATCTAGAAGAAATGCTAGGATCAGCTGCGCATGTGCACGTACATTGATCTTAATCATTCGTGTTTGTGGAATTCACAAAGCATGAACGGCAAGGACTAGTCTGTGTGCACGTGCCATTGATCGAAGTCTTGATTACCTTTATATATACAACACATTATTGAATTTAACAGCTGAACATAAAACGAAGAATTTCACTGAATAAACAGATTTGATTAATGTATAGGAGTAATGGTAGTGTTTGGCACCAATGCCATATATGTTGTGAGTGGGACGCACCTATGTGATGATCGACAAGGACCACTTGGTCTATGGGGCCACATCACACATGGGTTAAAAAAAAGAAGAAGAAATCTAAATTTGGGTAACAGACTAAGACTATTTAAAATATGCTTTAACCTTACTAAATAACAACTCTAACTTTAGGCTTTACACTTTAGCCTTTGCATCTTAATGAATGCCACTGCACTTTATACAACAAGGAGTCAAAAATCATGATTATTTTGGACCCCAAAGTCTCCATTCTGGTATTCCCACTTTTTTTGTAACTTGAATCAGTCTTCTAACCACCATGGAGTGACTCAGTGGTTAGAGACGAATTTCAGATTCATATTTCACACAACACGTTTTGAGTTCGAGTTCTGGTGCTGGTTCATCACACGATGGTGGCTTGGGAGAGGCTGAAATACATTTGTAAGTTTTTCCAACTCCCGAAATGGTGGACTAATCGTGGCAAAGCTACCAGATGGTCCTTTTTTTGAAAACAAAAAATGTCTTCATTAATTAACCTATTTATTTATCCATCACCAACTAAATTGCCAAACTTCAACTTTTTCAATCTCTAAATAAGCAAGACCCTTCTCATCTGTGATCTTACATATTCAGTTAATCAATAATTTTAGGGAGAGAGAGAGAGAGAGAGAGAGAGAGAGAGAGAGAGAGAGAGAGAGAGAGAGAGATGAAGGCAAAAGAGATTGGAGTGTTGTCTGTCTTTGTAGACATGAGGGAGTGAGGCAAAGAGAAAAACAAGCATTTCTGTACTTCAGCAGAGCCAGAAATGATGCTAGAAAACACCATTGCCAAAAGCAAAAAACTGTTTCGAAAAACTCTTGGGAACCTCAAGTCCTTCTTCTGTGGAGGGTACAAGAAACTACCCAAAACCATTTCCTTCAATCCCTTCTATTGTGGGAGAGACCTGAAATATCAGCACCCAACAGATCACTTCTACGCCGATTTTTATGATGAGTGGGAGTCCACTCTCGGTAATGTGACGAAGATAGATACCGCGCCGGAAGAACCAACAAAGGAAGTAGACCAATGTAGTCCTAAGAAGATCAAACAAGAAGGGGGATTAATGCAGATGAAGCAGACAGGGAGTTCTCATCTACAAAAAGGAGAAGCTCGGGCTTCTTCGCAGAACGCAAATGCAGAAAGCTATACTTTAGCAAGAAGGATGAAGGAGTTTGAAATGGTGGATTCAGGTGATGTGGAACAAGTGCTGGATGTAGAAGAGGCGCTTCACTACTACTCCCGCCTCAAAAGTCCGGCCTACCTTGACATTGTGGACAAGTTCTTCTTGGATATGTACGCAGACTTCTCCATTCCACCAGCGCCTATCAGCGTCAACAATTCAAAGCGGAGACTGAGCTCGCAGAGACTTGGCTCGATGAGGTTGTAGACGAATATGTTAGTGAGTTTTTCGTTGTGCAGATAGATCTGTTGTTCCTTCCCACATTTTGTTTTCATTTCCAGTTTGTGTGTGATTATTGTGTGTATTCAGTTTTCGTTTTCACTATTTTCAGCCTTACAACACTTCTTTGAATCCAATACTGGTTGTTTGATAATCTCTCATCAATGAATGCGGCTTAGTTAATCAGATCCATGAATTAAACGAACTTTTGCCACAATTTAAAACAATTTCTTAGTCTGGAAGCACAAACAACGAGCAAACAAGAAAAACAAATCAAGTATATTACAATTGGAACATGTCTTATCATACCACTTTTGAACAATTGAGCCGGATCTGACCCATTGGTGTTGTCAAGACTTGGAGGTCCGAGAGCTTCATCATTGCCATTCCTGCATCCTCGGATAAGGGTTGCTGCGAGTTTATGTGGAATTGGGATGGTGCTCTCGTTGATGACACAAATCCGTAAAAAGGATGTTTTTGTGCTGAAGCAGGTACCGAGTGACTGTTGCATCTTGATCTCATGAGGCGAAGGAATTCAACATCCAACGATGGGTCAGGCTTATGAGTACCACTAAAATTGTAGAGACGGTTTTCGAAGAATGGGCAGTGGATCATTCCAATGCTGTAAGCACCTCAAACCAAATAGAGGAAACAAAGTCTTGATATCTTAAGCGGCAGCTATTAGTTTTGAAATGGAAGAAGAGAAACAACCACGGTATGACAAGAAAAATGCCAATTCCTACAACTGAACTAGATAACAGCGAAGAAATGAGCAAATACAACTAAGGCAGATACATAAAACAGTAAAACTGATCAACGAAATAGTCATAACCGGTACAGAAAAGCGAAAGAAGGATGAATACCGAAGAGGCTGACAGTTTCTCTTTCATCAAATCCCCTTGATGCAAAGGATGCAAGTGTCTGCGGCAGATCATCTTCCGGAGAAGGAAGCGCATATGTTGCAAGGTCACGGAAAGAAAGAGTGCTGTCTCTCCTTCCAGTATGCGGGCCACCAGCCTGAAATTCATGAACTCAGTAAACCACGTTAAATCCATGTCTGTGTGTATGTGTGCATGAACGCGCGTGCATGTTTGAGAGAGAGAGAGAGTCACCAATGCAACACAATCTATTGCTGCCAGAACAAGAACATCAGCACAACAAACAACTCCAGGACATGCTTTTTCAAGCTCTGACTTGACCGTGTCGATTACATCGAGAATCTTTCTCAGCAAGCATTTCTTCAGTAGAATCCAATAAAACAGAGGCATCACATCCCTTCACAAGATTCAATCAGACACAAAAATCAAAGGAGAGAGAACAAAGATTCACAGGGATCTCCGAGAACACTAATTAATGTTGGATAATTAGGAAAACCCAAATCAGATTTAGCAAGAAGCCGAATGCCCATATGAAGATTCAAGAGAAAGAGCAAGAAGACTCACCTGGATGAAGCAGTCATGGAAGACAAGGCGCAGGAGAGCAGGGGCCACATCAGGCCTGGCTTGGAACAGTTTGTCAACCACTTATCGTACAATTTTCTCGGCTTTTGGACACAATTCGCAGTAGAAATCGTATTGAAGTGGACGAGAAGTGTCTCGGCTATTGATCATCAGCTTCGTGTGGTTCTTCGCTGACCAGCAAACAGGCTGAGATGGCAACTGGTCTGAGATACCAGAAGATGAATTTACCAAGGGAGGCCATCTAAAGAAGCTTAAACTTCTACTCTCGGTTTCAGCATTTGCAATCTTGAGAGAGACGAAAACGCAGAACCAGAGTATCAGAATCGAAACCTCAATTTTCCCAGAAAATCCATATCAAAGAGTTGCAACTTGTAAACGGGGGAGGTTGTTGGTTGCAGGATGCAATGGCCTGCAGGGTTTTTAAAACGGAACAAATTGGCGGGTAAAAATAAGGTGAAACGACGAGAATATCCTCAAGATTTTCAGAGTTTGTCAGATTGTTAGTTAAGAACGGCATAATCCCTTCTATGGTTGTTAAGCTAAGCCTCATCAGCATTCTCCCTTACACCCGAGGTCCCGAGTTCAAATCCCCCTCCCTCATTATCACTTGCGTAAGAAAAGGCAAAGCCGATGAGGTCATTAGAAGCAAAGTCGGATTTCCGCCATCCCATGAATTACAAAACTAAAAGATGCGCAGAAATCTTGTATGTATAACAATCTGCTGAAGAACTCCAACAAGTAAAAAATGTAATGAGATTACAACAAAATCCAGAACTTTACAGAAGCATGCCCATGTGGCATGGGAATGGGAATCCCAAATTGCTGTAAAAATGGTACGTTTTAAAAGAAAATTGGACAGTAAATCCAAGGAAAACTCCAAGTCCCCTGAGGCCTGGTACAGTTTATCAAAGATTACATGAAGAATTACCCAATCCATTAACGCTATATTGAACACCATTTTGCGATCATACTTTCTCGAACAGCGGCACTTGTTCTAATTATAGTCTGCAGTTCTGCACAAAATCAGTAGCCCGAAGAGGACACTATGACATTGTGTTCCTTTAACCGCTTCTGGAAATGAGCTAACCGATTTTGTAGTTGCAGGATGCCTGCAGCCTTCTGAGATAGAATGGCGTTCAAACGAGAAACGTAGTTGTCCAGCTGATTCCCGGGTTGATCTGCGTCTACCAACAGATTCATCTCCTGCAAATGCATTACACAAGTCAAAACATCATACATGCATAATAAGGTCTTCCAAAACACATCTACAAAAGATGGCATTTAAAAACTCTAGAAACGTCGTCCAATTGCAGGCTCTTGCATGCTAAAATATGAACCATGAATTTTATACAATCGCAACACATACCTCTTTAACAATAGTCATAGTGTCCTCAACTTGTTTCCGGTGAGCACTTACAAGATCTTCCTCCTCCTGGAAAATGGAACATACCCTTTGCCCGTTAACTCTAGTTTATATAGTGGTTAATCCTATCTGTAAAAATTATAGGAAGCTCGTCTCACAAATATTCCTGGTGGTGACTGTTACACCATGTTATCAAATTATTGCCACAAATTTATTTGCCACACCATTTCTAAAATATTTCTGTTAAAGTCTTTGTCGTCAAGTATCTTGTTGTTACCTGTAACAGGGCATTCAAATCGTCATCTGAGTTTGAGTTCCTTGAATGAAACTTTGGCAGTTCTGATTTTGTCTGACCATTGGGCTTACGTACTTTGTCCTCCGTAGCTGATACATTGTACTGCTCTAGCTTCCCATTTCTCTTCCATGATGTTTTGGCCTCGTAATAAGACTCTTCTGATGCATCAAATTCCTCCTTTTCAATTTGTTCAGTCCATGTATCATTTGTGTCAACTTCATAGGCCGAAGCTGTGGGCAAAGCTGAAGATAGGGGTATATTTGTTGATTCCTTGAAGTTTAGCGTTGAAGGTAACATATCCTTCTTGGGGTTGTTCCCTTTTGAAAGGCTTTTGACCCTAGAATGTGATTTTAATAGCAAGCAACATTAGACGGTGCACAAACGAGCAACATCTACACCAGAATGTTTACTGGTACGAAAATGCATCTCACCTGTCAGCATATCTTAAAGTATTGAGAGTATGTTCACAGGATCCTGAGCTTGGTGATATGCATGATATCATCACAGTACGGGAGTCACCAACAAATGAGTCCCTAAGAACTTCAGTTAATTTACTTCCTCGAAAAGGAATATGACCCTGGTCATTGTCAAGAGCTCTAATGCATTCCTTCAATGCAAGTAAGCTCTTATTAATCTCAGCACCTTCCATTCTGCATTGTATTTTTTTTTTAAAACAGCAATGTTAGCTAGAAGTCCACTAATTATCGAGAAAAGAACATCTAAATCTCAAGTGTGACGTATTCATAATAATAATAATAAAATTAAAGATGAAAATCTTATACGTGAGTTGAGTTATGGTACTTTTCATGCACTGATGTGACGTGCCAAAAATACAAATATCTACTATCCCAAAATCATAAAAAAAATAAAAAAAATAAAAGAAAAGGAGATTACAGATATCATTTCTAACATATTCAATGGTGATTTCTAGTGCTGTATACTACAATGTGACATGCATAGAAGCGATGTCTTGGCTTTCCTCTGGGATAAAATAAATTGAAGACCTAATGAATTATACCTTGTCTGTTTATCATTATCTGTAGTATCTGCACCACGTTCACTTCCAGCAAGATCTATAAAGGACAGCTTGCCAACCAGACGGGGAGGTTTCTTTTCATTGCCATCAACTGACCTCTTAATAGCAAGCTGAAGTATTGCATGTGAACGAGAGGATTCTTCATTTGCACCAGTTGTACCTGTACTTCTTGTGGCACTTCCTCTCTCAATGAGCTCCTTAATGGTCTCCACATCTGACACTCTGTATTCTTGCAAACCCACAATACAAACCTGTTGTTTACCATCCTCTCTCATGCAAAGCTTTCTGTAAAATTTGAATTGTAAGTTTCAAGTTCAAGAAATCATAAACTCGAAAAAGAAATAACTAGAGGAAGGCTAGAATGGCTTACTTTCGATCATTGAGGAGATCAAAAAGTTTTCCCCCATATATTTCGAAGAAGCTCACAAACAACTGAAATCCCTGGCTACGGTATGTATGGTGCATCAACCTCAAGATGTCTCGTGATGCTTTAAGAGGCAATGGTTTCATGGTATATGTTTTTCCACTCCCTTTATGGAAAATTATTACATGTTAAAATTATAATCTTACATGTTAAAGTATAAAAAGGTTGTTCAACAAGTCTAACACAAACATAAAATTGAAAGGGCAACTAACCAGTTTGTCCATACGCAAAACAAGTTGCCTTTGTGCGTTGGAAAATTATTGGAACTATGGGCTCCACAGTCTCATGATATACCTAAAAGCACATGACGAAAATTGGTATGCTAAGTAGCCTAAAACATATCAAGAGCCACAGTATTTATATTATCTTGTTCATTCAAATTTTGTAACTTTGGTTTTATATTAGTAATTTAACAGAAATATACACATACTTCATCATTGGAGACTTCCTCATTCAACACTGCATCAAACACAAATTCATGTTTTTCCATGTATTCTGTTAGGTCAACCTGCAGAACATCGGGAATGAAATCAAAGACATAAAAGCATTGGTACAGGAAGAATGATGAGCGAAGTATCAGGTTCACGAAGTAGAAAGGGAAAATATGAAACGTCCTAAAAGATTACAGGCCATTGGTATGCATAACAAAACATACAAATGAAATATGGATGTCAAAATGTCCACACCACAACCATCAATAACAGCAAGTATGGCTACTTACAATATTTTTCTAATATCTGTTAGAAGCTTCATGTATCTAAAAGGCATAAAGCATCATTCACATTTTCTTGCTTTAGTTTGATCATTTTGCTTAGACAATTACCCTTGGCCAGAAAAGCGACAGGTCTTCATTATTTTTCTTTTTGGCCAGAAAACAGATATTTCTCTGGAAATCTCTACTTTTATTTTCTTTTTATTTTTCTTTTGATTTTTTTTAGAAGAAACAATAACAATTTACATCTAGTGGCATTTCCAGGAAACAGACATTTCTCTGGAAATCTCTACCGATGCCAACATTCACACCTAGTGGCATTTACCTTGAGCTTAGTCTCATGAACTGTCACGGAGTTTGAAAGTGTATCTATGATATCTTCCTCATTCTTTGCCAACTCCTTTTTATTAAGTGGTCTCTTGCGCACCTGCACATACCATCAGGAACCAAATTTAGAAAAAGACGAAAAAATGTAGCAGGCCTGACACTACATGAAGTTCAAGCAATTCCTTCCTAACCAAATAAGGCCACTTCACATATATGAGAACTGCAAATTTGGATTGGCAAATGCCTGGTGGCCTTATGGGCATATCAACATTTAAGGTCAACAGTGGAAATCACGAGCACTAATTATGATGTTATGACAGAACATACCACAACTTTGATCTTTGCTACAGAACTAGCTTTCTCTTTGTCTGCGGCAAAACTTTTTAGGAGGTTGTTTTCTGGTAGCCGAGCCCTTTCTGTTTGTTTGTTATTAGAAATGTAGGGTTCAGAATCATCAAAGCTTCTTCCCCTTGAAGGATAATATAGAGAAGCTCCATCATGCAACCCAGAGGTTGGCATCTGTACGTGAGATACAGAAGAACTTAGCAGGACTATACATCAAAAGTCATTTTTACTAACAATGAAACTAAAATGAAGAAAAACAAATGTCAACAGAATAAAATGAACGAAACCTCAGCAAATCATTAGTAGTTGGAAATGCAACAAATTCCAATTCATCAAAAGAAAGGAGGATAGTATAAACAAAGAAATTTTTCTTCTTCCACTAACTCACGGTCACATTACTGTAAATCCAAGTTTAAGATTTCCGATACAATAGGTGACATGAATGAAACAGTTAATCGCAAGTTTGTAATAGGACATTTTCAAGAAAATAATTACAATATTAAGATGCAAAAGCAACAATGCAGGGGCACAGACACATTTCCAAATACGGATCATAAAACGCCGACAAATGCAATTCTTATTGAAATTCAGAAATGAAAAGAAACCCACATCAGGTATGAGCTCAGTATCAAAGGAATGCAGATCCAAGAGTCCAGGACTGAACTCATTGGGCGACTCCTCGTCGCTCTTCCTCCGGGAATTGTAGGGAGGTGTAGATGGAGCCTCCGCATAAAACTCATTGTACCCTCTCTGTGCGTTCCGGTACACTCTAGAAGCCGGTCCTCCTCCACCTCCACCATAGAAACCATAGTCCTGCTTTGGAATCAACCACAAAAGCCAAACAATCAAACAGCTTAGATGCAAAACTGTTCCATCAGATCTAGAAAGATCAAAGCTTGAACTTTTTAATCAAAATCCCATCTGGGTCCGATCAAAACGTACCCAAAAAATTCAAGGGGAAAAACAACAAATGCTAATTACAATGCACCCAAATTTCAGATTTGGTACGACATTTTGATTAAATTCTGACGGGTTTGATTGGGGAAGCAAAAACAGACCTGAGGAGGAGGACCAGATGAAGAGTTGGAAGAAGACTGAAGGTGTTGAAGACCAGCTGACTGAAGCCACCTCCCATTGGACGAAGTCTCCAAGAAGTTATCAGAGTATTGCCGCTGGTGGTGCACCCCCGCCGCACCAGATCTCTGCCCTTGCCTCCCAACTCCGTTCATCTCTCTCCCTCCGAACCGGATCTAAATCTCAATCGGACCCACCGATCAAAAACCCAGATCGGAACCGCAACCCTCTCTCTCTATCTTCAACCACACACAAAAATCTCGATGATTTATTACCGCAACGGAAGCTCCTTTTTTCACAGCTCGAAGCTTCTCTGCGAATATTTTCCAATTTTTTTAATTTTAAAAAAGAATTTTGAAAAATATCTGGTGTGCTGTATAAGCTGCACTTTAATGGAGGCTCTCAGTGAACCCAAAGATATAGGAGGACAATAAATGCTTTGAATTTTTGAAGAAACAGTGCGGCACGTGCGACTGTATATTTTAGCACGTGATGATGATTTTGGCTCAGGTGGGACCCGCTTTCTGCGTTTGAATGCCTCGGGCCCGTCCTCACGTGGTGGGGCTTACTTGTTTTGTTGCGCGCTTTACCATCCTCGTTCAAATTCTGTGACTCGCGGTGCCACGTGGCGAGAAACTGGGGGGTTTTGGTTGGTGGTCATCCAACGGCGGAGTTTGAATAATACGGATATCACACCGGCGGTAAATGCTTGTGTGGCGTTGGATATGGGCCCTTATTGGGCTGTTCGGCCCAATTCTGCCCCTTCTCAGCTTTTTGTTTTTGGGTTTTGGATTTGGACTCTTCTCAGATCTTGTTTTTTGGTTCAAGCCCGGCCCACAATTATCAACAAAATTTTAGTTTACTTGGTATTTTATTGAAACATGAATAAGATTAACACCAAGAATGAAAGTCAATGAATGTGGTGGAGAAAAGTGCTAGTCACTAGAATTAAAAGGATATTAAAGTAGTATTTAATTGTGATTTGGAGAGATTTAATGAATTTATAAATATATGAAATTTTTTGGGAGATGTTAGATTTGAGAAGTGGATAGGGTGTTGGTTTTCTACTTATGCGTCCTAGTTTGAAACTTCCCTCTCCCCTTAATTACTATAATAGTTTCGAATCCTCCCTCTCCTTTAATAATAGTAAGGCCATCTCCAACTGAAGGCTATCCAAATGGCTCATTTTAGCCCTATGGCCCTCCAAGATATTAATATTTTAATGAACAGTATAGGGCCATATTTGCCTTCATCTCCAACCAAGGGCTGAAAGGCCATATGGCTTGTTTTAGCCCTGTCAAAAAAAAACCGTTTCTAACCGAGGGTCATAGGGCCAAACATAATTTATTATTTAAATTTAAAAACTACAACAACTTAAATTTAAAAAACTACAACTTATGTTTAAAAATTACAACTTAAATTTAAAAACTACAACAACTTAAATTTATAGGGAAAATGAGAATTTTTAAATATTTTTTAACAAATTTTGGCCCCAAAAAATTCAAATCTAATGGCTAGTTGACGTCAGCTAGCCGTTGGATTTGAATTTTTTTTTTTGCTATAAATAGGATAGTTGTGGGTTATAATTCACACACCCTTGAATTCAATCTATTTCATTTCAATCTCTTTCAATTCAATTTCTTTCAATTCAAGTTTACAATGAATTCTTGCTTTAGATCCTCTTCGAATTCCAACTGGGGGTCCTCATCCAATTCCGAATTGGAAGAAAAATGGGGGCAGATGAGACGAGAAGATGAGGAGTTTGATGAAGAAGATGAAGCATGGCGCAACACACAATATGTGGTAGCTATGGCTACGACTATGATGTGTCAGCCAACTAAGGAACAATCTCAATAGGGTGGCTCTGTTGTTGGTTGCTCTTACAAACCATGAAACAGAGCAATGACGCATGCCAATTTGATGAACAACTACTTCAACCCCAACTCGGTGTACACAGAAGATGATTTCAGACATCGCTTCTGGATGAGGCGTTATGTCTTCGAGCATGTACTTCATGATGTCCATTAGGTCAATCCATATTTTTAATAGAAGCTGGACAAAACAGGCCACCCTGGTTTCTCACCTCATTAAAAGGTTATTGTTGCACTACGAATGATGGCCTATGGCTCCCCAATTGATTCGATGGATGAAACCCATGGTATGACGGAGTCTACATGCCTTGATACTCTTGTTGAATTCTGTAACACAATTGTTCAGTTTTACAAAGACGAGTACCTCCGTGAGCCAAACCAAGAAGATCTGGGTCGGCTCATTCGCAAAGATGAAGACCGTGGGTTTCCAGGCATGATAGGGTCATTAGATTGTATACATTGGAATTGGAAGAACTATCCCACCGGATGGCAATGAGGCTTTAGCAGAAAGTCGAGAAAGCCAACTATTGTGTTAAAGGCGGTTGCTTCGTATGACACATTGATCTAGCATGCTTTCTTTGGAGTCCCTAGATCCCAAAATGACATTACAGTTCTTGGACATTCACCCCTCTTCAATAACTTGACGGAAGTTAAATTACCTCACCTTGACTACTACATCAACAACCGTCAATACAATATGGGGTATTACTTGGCAGATGACATCTACCCAAAGTAAGCGACATTTGTCCAAGCAATTCCAAACCCTAAAAATGATGCCGAAAAGTGTTTTACCTTACACCAAGAGGCATACCAAAAAGATGTTGAGAAAGTTTTTGGTTAGTATTGTTAAATGTTGTTTCATATTGTTTAGTGTTGTTTCATGTTACTTAATTTAATTTAATGTTGTATAATGGTTTAGGAAGTTATAGGAAAAAAAATATGAAACAAATTTTGTAAAATAGAAGTTATAGAAAAAAATAGAATTTAAAAATGAAAGTTATATGAAAAAAAAATTTGTAAAAATAAATAAATAAAACTGTTAAAAAAAAAAAAAAAAAAAAAAACGACTAGCTAACGTCAACTAGCCGTTGTATTTAAAATTTTGACCTAGCATTCCTGTTGGCTATATAACCGACAGGAATATATTATATTGTTGTCGGTTATATCCGACAACAATACTCAAATTTCTGGCCCAGCCAGGAGCTGGCTGGCTGGCTTATTTGGGCCAGTCGGTTAGCCCTTGGGCCCTTTTTTTGTCTAGTGGGGCCCTCATGCCCTTTGGCCTAACCCTCGGTTGGAGACGGTTTTCGGGCCTTTTTGGAACTTCTGGCCTTCTAAACCCTTCAGTTGGAGATGGTCTAAATTTTTCGCCAGTTGGTTTTATGGTATAACCTTAACTTTCTTTATGGTAACAAAGCAGATTGTCCAACGTATGAAGCCCAAAGGCCACGCGTACTACACGTCACCCTATTTATGTTGGCCACTTAATACTACGGTCTAGTGATATTCCTATTCACTTGTAAGTGAGAGGTCTTAGGTTCGATTCTCATCAAATGAAATTTGAACCACATTATTGCTAACCCATGTGAGGCTTAGCCTACCCCCCCCCCCCACCTACTTTGTGTCAATAATATCGTTTGTTTAAAAAAAAATACACTATGAAATCTCTCCAATTCCCTCAAATTCCTCAACTTTTTAAAATCATTTCAAAACAATTTCTAATTGAATACAACTAGAATCTTATAAATTCCTTTAAAATCATAATTGTATACACCTAGACTTTTAGAGAATCACTTAAAATCCTAATTGAATACTTTGAATTTCTAAAAAAAATTAAAATCAATGTATGCATTTGAAATGGGCAAACTCAAGTTGAAAAAAAAAATTGTTTTAGTTTAGTAATTTCACATATAGGGGAAATGTATGCCGAGGACGTACGGGGTCAAGCAAGCCTCAGAGGTTTCGTTCCAACTGTGTATCTGTGAGTGGGCACTTTGTTTTTGTATATATATACACCTTATAGTTTCCACAAATGCTTTTAAATTGATTTATGCATATTATGCCATGATTTTACTTAATTTTAAAATGCTGTTATGTGGTTGAGATTTATATCGTCATGGCATATTTATATGCATTTTACCTACTCATAAATATTGTACTGTTATGAAATGCTACGGGACTCGCAGGTAAGTTCAGGTAATCTTGTTATGTTGATTGCGATTATTGCATCATTATGGCATGCTTATATTCATATGGTTCGCTCATCATTGCTGCACCCGGTGTTAGTGCTCCCGCCCTGGGCCAGGGCTAGTCCTTCACGTGTATGTTCACCTCCTGCACCACACACTCGCCTTGAATCCAAGTAGGTGCTAGCCTATCGTACAAGTCGCATTAGGCGACTTCGACTCGTAGGTGACCGCGCATAACACTAGCTTCATGTGATTATAGCACTAAAGTGTATATTATTACACCTAGCCTATCATACAGGTCACATTAGGTGACTCCGACTTGTGTGCTAGCATAGATTGATGAGCCATAGGTGCAGTCGTACATGTCACATTAGGTGACTCCGACTTGCGTACTAGTATAGATGATTGAACACATAATTATATTTTTATTGTTGATGAGATACTGTGTTGTGGCATACTTTTGGATTTACTATTAGCATGCATTTGATTTCATACTTATATGTAGTATGATTTTCTGGAAACTATACATGTTTTACAGTGAGGGGTTAGTATGTTCCAAAAATAAATGGATTTTGAAAACCTTTATTTTTGTGCTCACTCACCCTTCTGCTTTTCGTCCCTCCAGGTTTTAGTAGCCGAGTTTATGTATCAACGATGACCCATGGCAAATCTCGGTATAAGTGGTTATCTTCAATGGTATAACCCTCACCCTATTTATTGTACTGTTATTATGCTTTGACGTCATGTGTGAAATGAGTTCATTCCCGATCACCATCACACTCTTATATTTAGGCATTTTTAAGTTTAAATTTATTCACATTTTCCACATCACTACACTTTATGGCTTCGTCACATTCCAGGTGTCGCCCAACATAGCTCAATTTGGAGTCCTAGTGAACATTCCGGATCAGGGTGTGTCATCTTTCTTATTGAACATCCTAACATCATTCATTATGAGAAGCTTCCACCCATAATTTTCATGACTTTCTCTTTTCTCTTTACGTCTTCTTCTCTTCTCCTTTTCCTCTCTTCATATCTTCTCTTCATATCTTCTCTCTCCGAATCTTCCTCCCTTAGAACAAAATTACAATCGGTCGTTAGATATTTTGTTATGGAGATAAATAGAAAATCAGACCATAATTTGATGTGGTGATATTTTCATATTTTTTTTATGATACATTTCCTTTGAATTTTGTGTATTCAAATTGGTTAAATGCACTAAATTTAATTGTTTTAATATATAGGCTTCAATACCAAAGTTACGCGAAAAAGAAGTGAAAAATGGTGATTTCGGCTATCTAGAATAATTTTAGTAGGGTAAGAGTTTAACTAATTGCGCGGAGATGTGCATATACAACAAGAAGATGAGACTGCAACGGTTTTGGAAATCAAATGGACATGGGGACACTATTCATTGGATTTTAAGAGAGAACTTAACTACTAGTTTTATTATTTCCCTTTATTTTTCCTTTTCTTTAATAAGGTTGTAAAGTCCATTAGTTAGAATGTTAGTGGGGTTTTAATTAGAATTTAGTAGGATTTATGTTTATGGAAACCTTTAAGGGAAGGGATCCCTATATTTTTATAAAAATGGGGATTGGTCGTGGGGTTCACATCACATCAAAATTTAACGATATGAACCGTCTATTTTTCAAGTTGCACGTCATAGATCATCATTGTAAAATATTAGCCAAATCGGAAATGTTTAAGACATCTAATTAAGTTCAAATAAATTAAATATGCAAATAGTTTCAAATTGAATTAAATAGGCAAATAGTTTCGGATTGAATTAAATTTTATTTTGATCATTAAATAAGCAAATAGTTTCGGATTGAATTAAAATTTTGCAAGGATGATCTATGAATCGAGACTTAAAAAATAGATTGTTCAGATTATTGAAATTCGATGTGGAGTGGGCCCCACACCTAATCCCCATTTTTTGAAAAAATAGGAATCCCTTTGCATAAATGGCCTGTTATGTTTATTGTTGTGGGTTACAAAAGGAGATTAAAAGTCCTTGTGAAAAGGAGGAAGCCACCACAAATCATCATATTGGAGGAGAAGGCTGCGGCAAGAAGGAAAAGAGGAAGAACTTTTCTATTTTTTGGCTAGGGCTACGATGTAGCCTAATTATGAATATTTAATTGTCTTGTGGCATTGTTATTATCAAGTTTTTCTTTCTTATTGAGTATCTTTTGCTAATCATAATGCGCTTGATTTTTATTTAGATGCTTGAATACCATCTCGGTTTCAATTAAGTTGATTTGATGCAAGTTAGAGTGAATGCCATACTTAACTTGGGTTTAGCTTCTTGCAATTGATACCATAAACAACTATTTGTAGATGCCATACAATTAGGGTTTGTGTGATTTTTCAACGATTTCTATAGAGCTTAATGGGTTCTTACTTGTTTAAATGCATCTAGATGCCATAGAGGGTTAAAATGTAAGGATACTTTTGATGCAACCATATGCCATGGCCATTGAATAGTTTAGGAAAAATGATCATCAATATTGGGGAACTACTTAAGCATAACATATTAAGGGAATTAAGTAGAATTGGTTACGGTGAATTTGGATGCCCTAGGTATTCTTTTCTTATGTTTTCATGTTATTATTTACATGCATTTTATTTCAAGCTTTATTTTATTTCAGTTTAATTCAAAATCTCCTATCTTTTCATTAAAGCTTCTCAATTGTAATTTGTTTCAATTTAGTTAGTAAGACTTTTCCTACTGAATACAATACTATCAAGGATGTCATTAGAGGCATAGGGAATTTAGTCTCAAGGTTCTGACAATTCATCAAGACTTTCTATGTTATTGTTACCAAACAAATTCCAATGATGGCTACTATGTACACTCATGGTTTTGGTTCCACTTATGAACAAGGAGGAACTTCTGGATCAAAATCTTTGTCTATGCCTACTGTTCAAGGTTTTGGGAATTCATCAGGACCTTCTATATCATTGTTGTTACATATCACAAATGAGCTTTCAAGGTTTTCAACAATTGCCTCTGCCTTATATGTCCAATACTCCATTAGCTTTTGATTCTCAAAATGGTTTTGGTTCCTATAATAACTTCAGATGAATCAATTTTAAGTCCCTAAAAATTAATATTAAAAAAGAAAAAAAGAAAAAAAAAGGGTTTTACTCTTGGAATGCATCTGGATATCAACTAGAAGGATATAAATACTATGCATCCTCCATAAATGAATGTACTAGCCTACTGATTATACTTGGATATTTCCTGTAATGAATAAAGCTGCAGTTTTTAGTATCTTTGTTCAATTTCTTGCTTTTGTTACAAATCATTTTTCTGCTCATGTTAAAATTTTGCTAAGTGATGGTGGTGAGCAGTACATTAGTTGTCAATTTCAACAATTTCTTAGGGAAAAAGGATGATTCATAAAAAAATGGTCTTATACCCTAAAGCAAAATGGCCTAGCTGAAGAAAGAATAGGTATATAGTGGAGATAGCCATTACTCTTCTTCAAAAAACCTATCTGCCATCAAATTTTTGGATTCATGAATGTGTCACTACTACTTACCTCATATATAGGATGCCCACTTCTGTTTTACACATGCAATTTACCTTTTGAGTTGATATATGATTCCCCACCTAGAATTGATCATTTGAGATTGTCTGGATGTGTTTGTTACCCATCTATGAAACCATATAGATGTAATAAACTTAAATAAAAAACAACTGAGTGCATTTTTCTAGGATATGTTGCACAATATAAGACCATCTCCAATGATTGGGCTAAAAGCCAAATTTTTTAGCCCGAAAAATTTAGCTTTTAGCTCAGAACAGCTTTTCTGCTCCAACCGTTATGGCCTAAAATTTTAACCCGGGATTATTAAATAATGAATTTAGGCTATTTTTTTTCTTAAATTAAATTAAAAAAAAATATGTAGACTATCGTAAATTAATTTTATGAACATTTTAATCTAAAAAATTTAAATTCCGATAAATATTGAAAAATCACTAAATTTTCGACAAAGCAAGCCTTCAACTTTCACTAATCTTTCAACCTTGGGCTAACTTACAATTCACCAACCGTTCAACACCAAATTTTCAATTCACAACCGTTGAACACCAAACTTTCAACTTTTATCAACCGTTTAACACCAAACTTTCAACTTTCGTCAACCGTTCAATTTTCATCAATCATCCTCTATATAAACATATGTCCAATATTTGTTGATCACACAACCTTTCAACCTTTAATCATCCTCTATATTCACCAATCTTTCAACTTTCAAAGAATTTTTATTTCCTAAAAATCCTCAATATCTCATCAATGGATGATGACCAACCAACAAAACTTTGCAGTTTTCTTGGAACTTTGCAATGATTTTATCCCAAATTTTTTTTTTATTTTGATTTGTGCCAACTACATCATCTTCGCTAACAGAAACTCATGCCAAGCATTAAGCAACATCTTCCTCACAGGTCCAATTACGACATCTAATATGCTCTCTTGCCATGTTGAATGATTTGGAAATGGAAAGAAATGGTAAAAAGATAAATTGGAAGAATTGTAGGAGAAAATTGAGTTTTGTGTGGGTGATTGAACAAATACATAGGTATTTATAGAGTTTTTGGGTGAATTTTGAGTTAAATAATTTTTTTTAATTATTTTAGCCGTTAGATTTAAATTTGGACCGTTATTTTTTTTTTTTTTTTACTGTTAGATTTGATTATATTCGATCTCAGCCGTTGGATTCAATAATATATAAATATAAAAACAAAAAAAAAATTGAATCTAGGCTGTTGGATTAACCAACGGCCTGATGATCACGACTGTTGGATGCAAGGCGAAATGTGGCTGACATGCCCACGTGGGTGGTTCCCTCGCGGTCGGAAGGCTCGCACGTTAGGTGCGTTGGGGGTTGGGTTGGGCTGTATTTGGCACCCAAACGCTGAAAAGCAAACATTTCGGTGGGGCCCACACCCACTTTTGGGCTAAATTTTGGGCGGAATCTAGCCTCACTTCCCCATTTACCTTTTAACCCAAAGTTTCCCCTTAGGTTGGACTGAGTGTGGGAGGAAATTTAGCCCACAGCCCACCATTGGAGTGAGTCTAAAGGCTATTCACTCATAGACAATAACCTGCTTGTCTCTAGGCATATAGTATTTGATGAAGGCAAATGTCTTAGTGTGGGCCCAACCATACGGGCCAAGCTGCGAATAAACACTTCGCCTGGAATTGGGTCCTGATGTGGACCTTGCCTAAGCCAAGAGAAAACGTTACTGGGAGGCTAGGCGAGAGTGCACAGTACCAGAATGCTCAGTTCATGACTAAGCAACTGCTTGCTGGGACATTGCTGGAAAGAGACATCATCGCCTGCCTATGTCCTACTCCGTTCAGAAAAATACATGTTTCTTGACTTGGTGCTGGTTATTCTTCGAAAATGAGTGAGGGAAAGAGATTCTCAAACGAGAAAAAGAATCAAATGACTTTATAACAGCGGTAAGGTCGACTTTTTTCTAAACCTCTTTTCCACTAGCACCCCCAACCCAAATTCTGGGCTTACGTAAACTTGCTCTGGACTTGAATTCACAATTAGGGCCCTTAGACCATCTCCAAAGATGTCAAATACGTCTTGATATATATATATATATGATCATTTGATCACTACTCTGAAGAACACTTCTCTAAGACAAATAACCCGCCAAAATTTTCTTCCGGGTTTTAGTGTTTTTTTTTTTTTTTCTTCACCCCATGAAAAGCAGTTAAACGCAAAAAATTGGACAGAGTAAATTGGACTCCATTATAACCTAGAAAAGGAGACCCATATGCTGAATAACTGGAAAGAAAGCAAATTTAAATGGGCAGAAAAATCTCCACGTTCAAGCCATTCACTAGTGTCCCCTGCCATTCGCATTTCCCATCCCATGCTATTAGCTTTTTTTTTTGTTTTTGCAATACTAGACATAGCATGAACAATCTCCGATTCTCAGAAGCTTGCTTAAATGGAGAAAGACAGTGAAAATCTCGTTTATCTATTCATACGCGTCACTAAATAAGTAGATGTTGGTGATCGTAAAAACCCTTTGCATCTTATTTTGTAACAATCACAAGTCAATCTCAGTGTTCCTCATTCTGTTAATCTTACTCAATGCCTCCTCCATTTGCCATTGATATCAATTCTTCTTATTGTAGTAATTAATAAGAATACTACTTGATTCCTTACAAGTAAACAACTTGTCCTTATGCAAAACTCACAGATTGACGTGTGTGCTTATATCACTCACTAAAATCACGAAAGAAAATTTTCCGCAAACTTACCAAACTAGTGATTTGATAAGTTTTGTAAGGCATTAATACTTCAAATTAAACTAACGAAACTCGTATGGACGAACAAAATTATTCTCATTAACACCTCAAATTAAGTACAGCATTATTCCTAAACATTTCGATAAAGTCGAAAAACAAGATTATTATTCTCAATCCTATCTGCATTTTCACAAAATTGGCCTTAATACAACAAGTTAATCTATATCATATGAAAAAGTGGACACTAGTCGCAACAGAGAGACAGATATCCATGTATAACAACATTATTCTATGTTTTAAAACCAAACAAAGGAAGAGTTTAGAGCAACATTACATGATTAAGTCTCCTTATCAAACACCTCCATGGCCGCCGCCAAACGGTTCGATCCTGTCCTCGCCCAAACCCGCCATCAGGACCGACAACCCGGAACTCACCTCCACCAGTACATGCGGATCATTGTAGTTCCTAACCGCCTGAACAATGCCGATCACCCGCTTATACGGATCCGAACAATTGAATACATCCGACCCGATAAACACTCCGTCGCAACCCAATTGCATCATCAGCGCTGCGTCGGCCGGCGTCACGATGCCACCGGCGGCGAATAGCACCACAGGCAGCCGACCCATTTGCTTGGATTGCGCAACCAGGTCGTACGGCGCTTGGATTGTCTTCGAGAACGCGAAGACTTCGTCGTCGTCCATGTTGTTGAGCAGCCTAATCTGACCCATTACGCATCTCACGTTTTTTACAGTCATGGAGACGTTGCCGGACCCGGATAGATCCCCTTGGATTCTGATGACTGCAGCGCCTTCTCTCACTCTCCGCAACGCGTCGCCGAGAGTTTGAGCTCCGCAGACGAAGGGGATCTCGAAATTGTGCTTGTTTATGAAATGCTCGTCGTCCGCCGTGGCCAGATACTCGCTCTCGTCGATATAGTCGACCCCAATGGATTCGAGGATCTGGGCCTCGACGAAATGCCCGATCCGTGATCGGGCCACGACGGGGATCGAAACGGCGCGTTTGATGTCCTTGATGAGAGAGGGGTCGGACATCCGTGAAATGCCTCGGGTGCGGGGCGGGTCGGAGACGATGACGGAGCAAGCGCCGGCTTCTTCGGCGAGCTTGGCTTGCTCGAGGGTGTTAACCTCGACAATGGCGCCGCCGCGGAGCATCTGGGCAAGGCCGACCTTCATCGAATATGGGTTCTGCTTGTTTTTGGCGTCGGTGATTGCGCTGCTGTTGTAGATTGTGACCGCGCCGTCCTCTGCCGCCATCGAGGTGTTTGTGAAAATTCCTGAACGAAACTAAATGCCTCGAGGAGATCGAAGACCTGGAGATTTGGTTGGATTTGGGAGGTGGGGATTGTGTATATTTAGAGAAAACTGGAGGGAAGATGAGGGGGATTGAGGAAGGAGGTGGTTCTTGAAGCTTCGTGTGGGTGGTGGAAGTTTCTGGTATGTTTGTGATTGACTGCTGACTCGCGTGTTTTGGTCGGTGGCGTAGGAAATGTAGAAACTTCGGTTCCATGTGCCAAGATTGATGGCATCTTTGCATGGTGTCCGTCTCTCCTTGTACGGTTGTGTGCGATTCCCGTGTATTAAATAAAGTTTTGTTTGTATCCGAAATAATGAAATCCCTTCTGTTCTTTTTTGGCTCTGCCTCGTAACAACTTTTCACACGAATTGATTTACTGGGGATGGTGAGTTTTTATTTGCATTGCATAATTTGAGATTGTACATTTTTTGGGGTCATATTTTGCACAAACATGTTACTCTTACTACATATTTGTATCATTTTTATAGAGATGAGACCGACATATGCTCGTAAGCCTACCTCTAATTAGAAAAATGATACAAATATGTGGTAAGTGTAACATTATTTGTATTGGATCATTATTGTTGCCTTTTTATAGGCGAGCACTATCTGGTTTGGTTCAATCAAGTTCTCTCGAAATCGAAAATCAAATTTGAAAATGGAACTAGTTTGGTTTGATTTAGTTCACTTTCATACTTAGTTTGTGTTTGGGTATGAAATATTGGATTTGGGTCAAAGGTGGGAATTGGCATTAAGGTTTAATTCTCGGCCTAGTGGTAATCTTTAGGCCGAATGATGTTCAAAATCCAGCCCTTAGTGGAATTCGGCTAAATCCTAACAGAAGTGGGATTCTAATGCATAAGTGGACTGGGTTTAGAATCCCAGTTCTAGTTAAAGTGGTCGAAGAGTTTAGAATCCCAGTTCTAGTTAAAGTGGTCGAAGACCACGTACGGATTGGTTTTTCCATATAAAGGGATAATATCATAATCCAAAAGTACATCGAGGGAGTATAGTTCTAGTGGGACTCTACTTCAGCATACTTGGTCATTACGAAACTCTTTCCTATAAATAGAATGAGTCTGCAACGTGAAAAGAAACTTCAACACAACACACTAAATAGAGTCAAAAAGTATATTGATTTATAAATGGAATTTTTTTTTTTCAAATGCTCAGCGCAAAATCTCGCTAAACAAAATCCTCTCACATTTTGAGAAATTACTAACTCTTATAACTTCGTCATCACCCTTTTAGCTTGGAGTAACAGCATTGTGTTGACAACCAACGACATCTTTCATTTAGATTAACAGCACTGGAGCCATAAAATCGGGCAATTGGGAAGTATCTTCAATTTGGATTAACAACACTACCTCAAGCTTGGTTGATTATCTATTCAAGTCTCGATCGGTAAGGAGTCTTCAATTCTTTCGTTGAACAAGGTCATTTCACTAGCTTTTAACCAAGTGAGGTGTTCTATGATTGCTTATTCGCAGGTGCACTTCAGAGTTTGGCATTTTGACGACCGAACAATGTTCACCATCAAGACACTTATCTTGTATGAGTATTTGTGTCCTTACAATTTGATCCAAGTCCGCGCACCTATATATTAACGAATATAGTTGATACAGCTGAACCTAGTGTAGAAGATCTTGAACTTCACGGTGCCTAGTAACCTTGCCTTTAGGTTATAGAGTCCAAGGCTGAGACATGTTCCTTCCTCGACCTTGATCACTTGAGTATAAAAGCCAGCAGTGCATTCGACATCACCATCACACTCATGCTACTTGCCGACCGAGCTCGGTCATGAGTTAGCACGTCCACATTCACTAGAAGGAAGTAGTTAGCTCTTAGTTACTCAGCCCGTGTGCCACGTAAGCTTGATAGTTTTTAGGGTCAAGAGTTTGATTTGAGCCACACTCATTTGATATTTTTTGTAAAATTTCAAGGGTTTTGGGTGTGAGCTCAAACCAAACTTAATTGTTCTTCAATTGGCTCGGATTCAATTCAAGAACAAGTACTTCTCACAATGAATGAAATTCATCAAACTAAACCTTCATAACTAGTTCAATACAATGACAACAAAATTACCCTTTAAGAACAAGACGCGTATAAGAATAAATATAAGATAAATCTATATGTTTCGTTTGAGATTAGGTTTAATTAGCCAATAAAGCTAAACTAAACTGAATCGAATCGAACCAAATTTGGCTTGATTTTCAAAGGGTTTGAAACTTAAATTTTGACAAATATGAGAATTTCTAAATTGACATATGTAATTTTCTTGCTTGCATTTATAAACATTTTTTTTTTAAATTCTCTGTCAAATATAACTTGGTATTTGGAGGTTACAAATTTGAACTTTAAATTTCATTTAAATACTCTCATTTTCAAATTGACCATCACCATCATGATCATTGCATCAATTGTCCTCTCTACCATTGCTGACAATTTTTTCCCCACACCCCCACCACCTTGGCATGACAATCACAACCGCCACCCCTACCCAACACCCAGACTATGGGCTCACCCCACCCTAGTAGCACTCATTTATATATTCATACCTCTAAAAAGACGAACATTCAATTTCATGTTTGAATCCCACTATACTTGGCAAAATGAAAATGTTGCTCCTTTTACTAAAAGGTTACAGGTTCAAGTTGTGAAAACATCTTTACAAAACAAAAGTAAGACTACGTACGACATACGTTTTTCTCCTGACCTTCTCAAAGCGGAGAACCTTATTGATTTGAGGTTATCATATATATACTTTTAGGTTTTGCTAAATATGAAACTTTTAGGAAAGTAAGTGCTAACGTTTGTGGGATCTCTTTTTGAAAAAAAAAAATATTATTCAATAATTAACTTCAGTAAGATTTGAAATCAAGACATTTTTTTAACAAAATGTGCAGTGAGTCACAAAACTAAATTAGATAATCAAAATTAACCTCATTTAGTCTCGAATTAGTCCTCGCAAGTATACAAATCGGATGATTGTATAGCATATAAGCATGGATATCGTCCCATAGAGATCGAATTGATTCTAAAGTCTTACCAACTAAATTGAAACAAATTATGATTGAGAAGTTTTAACAAAAAAGATAGGAGATTTTGAATAAAACTGAAATAAAATAAAGCTTGAAATAAAATGCCTGTAAATAATAAAATGAAAACATAAGAAAAAAGACCTAAGACATCCGAATTCACCATAACCAATTCTATTTAATTCCCTTAATATTTTATGCTCAAGTAGTTCCCCAATATTGATGATTGATTTTTCCTAAACCCAATGACTATGACATTTGGTTGCATCAAAAGTATTATTACATGTTAACCCTCTATGGCATCTAGATGAATTTAAACAAGTAAGAACCCATTAAGCTCTATGGAAATCGTTGGACAATCACACAAACCCTAATTGCATGGCATCTACAAATAGGTGTATATGGTATTAGTTACAAGAAACTAAACCCAAGTTAAGTATGACATCTACTCTAACTTGCATCAAATCAACTTAATTGAAACCTAGGCGGTGATCAAGCATCTAAATAAAAATCAAGTGCATTATGATTAGCAAAAGATACTCAATAAGGAAGAAAAACTTGATAATAACAATGCCACAAGGCAATTAAATATTCATGATTAGGCTACATCGTAGCCCTAACAAAATAAAAAAATGAAAAGTTCTTCCTCTTGTCCTTCTTGCAGCAGCCTTTTCCTCCAATATGATGATTTTTGGTTTTTGGTGGCTTCCTCCTTTTCACAAGGAGTTTTAATCTCCTTTTGTAACCAACGACAATAAACCTAAGTCCTACTAAATTCTAATTAAAAACTATTGTTCTAAAAGTCTCGGCCTAGCGCCGCCTCGACCTTGTCTAGGCGTTAGGTGGCTGGCTACAACCCTGATTAATGCCTAGGCGTTTGAAAATTAAAAAAGGGTGCCTAAACCTGCTGAGGCGCCCACCTAGACCACCTAGGCACCCGCCTAACCCGCCCAGACCCACCTAGGCAACCGCCTAAGTTACGACTCACTTAGACAGAAAATAGATAACTTTCATTTTGCATTTTTATTTTTTCAATAAATTGTAAGATACTTGTTGAATACTTAAATGAGCACACATTATATGCTTGTAGTTTATGATGAAATTAAATATATTTGAAGTATAAACTGACATTTATTTATACGAAATATAATGGATTTACTTAAATTCGCCTAGTCTGCCTAGGGGCCAGCCCGTCGCCCGACTAGCGCCTAGCATCTTTTAGAACCTTGTTCAAAATCCACTAACTAATTAATGGACTTTAAGACCTTATTAAAGGAAAGGAAAAATAAATGGAAATAATAAAACTAGTAGTTAAGTTCTTTCCTAAAATCCAATGAATAGTGTCCCCATGTCGATTTGATTTCCAAAACCGTTGCAATCTCATCTTCTTGTTGTAATGCACATGTTTTCGTGCAGTTAGTTCAACTCTTGCTCCATTGAAATTACCCTAGATACCCGAAATCACCATTTTTCACTTCTTTTTGGCATAACTTCGGTACTAAAGCCTATATATTAAAACTTAACCAATTTGAATACACAAAATCCGAAGGAAATATATGATAAAAATATATGAAATATGACCACATCAAACAACCCCAAACTTAGACTTTGCTAGTCCTCGAGCATAACAAAAGAAAACACAAAGACTCGACAAAAAAATGGAGAAAACCCAACCGTGAGATAACTTTCAAGAAATAAACAACAATAGTTCACGACATTATCCAAATTTGAATCAAACCAACTTGGAGTGTAGTGTGTGTAATAGTCATGTCAATGCAATTCCAAGCTTCTTAAAATTATCATATGCATACAAAGAGCTTCTCACGCATACACTCATTCACTCATATTTGTGGGTTAATATGTTTCACTCAAATGATCTCACAAAACATACCGCCATATGCTTGCTTGTCCACCTAACTCGCTATAAATATCAAGTAACTTTTTGAATCAAAAGGTCTTTCACAAAGTTGTAATGAGGCTGAGTGTTAATTGACTAAACAATTAAAGGGTATGAAAAACACAAAGTCTAATTAACTTGTAGAGCATTACAATTGTATTGGAGAGATGGAGATTCTTTAAACCCATAAAGCACTTTAAGAACTTGAGCACAAAAATAGAACTTTATTCATTTGGTTAACCTTGAAACGCTCTTTTCTTTACAACATCAAAATTTTCCATTTTTTTTTTTTTTTTTTTTTTTTTTAACTGCAAACAGCATTTTTTTTTTCTCATCATTTTTCTTCCTTTTCTATTACAATATTTAGGCTCCAATACTTGGAATTCTCTCCTCTTAATAAAAATTACTCTACAAGCTTTTTAGACGGGTAGAAAATTCTTTACAAGGTTAGGTAGGGAAAATTTAGGTTTAAGAACAAAAAGCTCACATAAAGGCTCAAAATGGCTAAATTAGGAAAAATAATCATAAAGGCCGGCTAGAAAGGCTCAAAGAAAGAGAAAAAAAAAATGCCTATATCATTTTCAATATTTACATGAATTGATGAATGTAATGAGAGGC
Organism: Pyrus communis; assembly: GCF_041283825.1. Classification (NCBI taxonomy): domain Eukaryota; kingdom Viridiplantae; phylum Streptophyta; class Magnoliopsida; order Rosales; family Rosaceae; genus Pyrus; species Pyrus communis. Next base: position 15,173,088 of record NC_142573.1, read on the forward strand.
ATAAAGCAAGTTTTAGATGTAACATCCCACATCGATCAATGGAGAGGGGGTGATGTGTCTTATATGTACATGCTCACCTCCATATAGCACGAGGCCTTTTGGGGACTCACTGGCTTCGGATTCCATCGGAACTCCGAAGTTAAGCGAGTTCAGGCGAGAACATTCCCAGGATGGGTGACCCATTGCTCGTGAGTTCCCAGAAACAAAATCGTGATGGAATGGTAAGCCCAAAGCGGACAATATCGTGCTACGGCGAAGTTGAGACTGGGATGTGACACTAGAAATACATGTCAAAATGAGATCGTACACACAAGAATAAATGGGATTGAAGCATAATGGTTCAATCTATAATAGGCTCAAAAACTCACAAAGGTTACATAGGATCACTAGATTCACATATGAAGCGTTAAATTATGCTCTAGTTTCACATCAACAAGGCTATGTGCATATATGTTTTCCATATCATGATCATAAACGAATATGGTTAAAACAAAGATAAGGTAAAGAACTAATGTCGAGCTTAAATTTCTTGAAAGTTATGTAAATAGAGACCGAATCTCATCACTGAATTGGGAAGTGGCCAATAAGAATGAGACTCAAAGAAAAATAAAATGTTTTTGGATTTTTCAAAATTATGTAATTTTTTTATTTTTATTTTTTTTCGGAACTAAAACAAAAAGAATGAAAAAAAAAAAAAATTAAAAATAGGCATAATAAAACTGGACACAAAGGTACAAAAAAATATAAATGATTAAAGCTCTTGGACAAAAAAAAACTTCCCGGTTTTAAAGAAGCGGCAAATGAAGATGTAGATGGAAATTCACTCCCAAACTTGATTTTGTATTGGCATCAAAGCTGAGTGACCCCAATTTTCTGCAAAGACATTAAACACATGAGTAAGCTAGCAAGAGAATTAGGAAATAATTTATTATTGAAAAAAAAAAACTAACAATTAATGTGACATCCCGTCCCGGAAATATCGAAACGTACGTGTGAAATTACAGTTTTACCCCTAGTGCGTTTTTCGTCACGTTTTGGTTGTTTTGTGTGTTGTGGCATGTGTTTGGAACCACACACACTCCCACACACACAGACATTGTCCCTCTCTCTCTCCTTCTGTCTTCTCTCTCTCCCCCGAGCTCCCATTTCCACCATTAACGTACAGACACACACCAAGAACCCTCAAACCTTTGCAGATCGAGGGAACCAACTATACCATTGAACTCGTGAGGCCGAGGCGAGCACAGCCATACCATTTTCAGGTGAGAAATCCTTGGTTTTCACGTCGATTCGACAATGTCCGATTCGAGTACTGTTCATGCAAAGTTTATTCATTGAGTTTTTGGGATTTCTAAGCTCGCAGCATATCCTCCAAAGTCTAAATAGTTCTATCTGACTGACCGTCTGTCTGTGGATGATACGCCGTACTGTAAAGTAATCTCGTGCCCAAAGCTTCCTGAAAAGCCACCCAGAACTTCGATGTAAATCGTGGGTCACGATCCGAGACAATACTCACAGGGACACCATGGTACTTCACCACCTTTGAGATAAACAATTCCGCTAACCGGCTCAAAGAATACTTCTCTCTCACTGGAATAAAATGTGCCGATTTAGTGAGCCGATCGACGATCACCCAAATGCCGTCAAAGCCATTTTGTGTACGCGACAACTTGTACACAAAGTCCATGGTGATATTTTCCCATTTCCACTCTGGAACGGGAAGTGGCTGCAACAACCCAAACGGCTTCTTCCTCTCTGCTTTAACCTGCTGACAAACAGCACACCTGCTCACATACTCGGCTATCTCCCTCTTCATACCCGGGCAATAATAAAATGGTCGAATGATATGATACATTTTAGTAGCTCCTGGATGCATGGCATAAGCCGAGGTATGTGCTTCATCGAGAATTTCTTTCTTCAGTTCCACACTATTAGGCACGAACATTCTACCCTCTAGCATCAACATGCCATCCGAATCACGAACTCTGAGGTCTCGCCTCCTTCCTTGCTCTCGAGCTTGGATTAGTTCTTGAGTCTCCCGATCAGCTACCTGAACTTCAAGCACCCGATCAACAAGAATTGGCCTAACCTGAAAATTAGCAAGTAAAGCCACATCTCGGTCTTCCGCTTCTAACCTCACTCCTGTCGCACACAGATCCGCCAAAAGAGGAATACGGCTAGCGTACAACGCATTAATGCGGCCCTGAGACTTCCTGCTAAGTGCATCAGCCACTACATTCGCACGACCAGGGTGATAATCAATCGTGCAATCGTAATCGCTGAGCAACTTCAACCACCTCCGCTGACGAAGATTAAGTTCCCTCTGAGTAAAGAGATATTAGAGACTCTTGTGATCTGTAAAGATCCTACACTTCTCCCCGTAAAGATAGTGTCTCCACAACTTCAACGCAAAAATGATAGCAGCCAACTCCAAATCATGTGTAGGGTAATTCAACTCATGAGGTTTCAACTGCCGCGAAGCGTAAGCAATCACCCTACCATGCTGCATCAATACACATCCCAGACCATTCAAGGAAGCATCGCTATAAACCTCGAAATCACCACTATCGTCTGGGAGTGCCAAAACAGGTGCATGAGTGAGACAATGTTTCAACTGCTGGAAACTCTGTTCACACCTATCGTCCCACTCAAATTTAACATCCTTCCTCGTTAACCTCGTCAGTGGTAAGGCAATCACCGAGAAATCCTTAACGAATCTCCGATAATACCCCGCCAAACCAAGGAAACTTCTCACCTTGGTGACGGTTCGCGGTTGCTCCCAACTCTCCACAGCTGCAACTTTCTGAGGGTCCACCAAAATACCCTGAGTAGAAATGATGTGCCCCAAGAACGCAACTTGATCTAACCAGAATTGGCACTTGCTAAACTTAGCATATAGCTGGTGTTCCCTCAACCTCTTCAACACCAACGTAAGATGTCGAACATGCTCCGCCTTCGACTTAGAATACACCAGAATATCGTCAATGAAGACAATAACAAATCTATCCAAGTAAGGCTGGAATACCCGGTTCATTAAATCCATGAAGGCTGCTGGTGCATTCGTCAACCCAAATGGCATAACCAGAAACTCGTAATGACCATAACGAGTTCTGAACGCCGTCTTAGGGACATCATCCCTACTGATCTTCAGCTGATAGTAACCAGACCTCAAGTCTATCTTGGAGAACACGCAAGCACCTCTCAGCTGATCAAACAAATCATCGATACGAGGCAATGGATAACGATTTTTAATCGTCACCCGATTCAATTGCCTGTAGTCGATGCACAGTCTCAAAGTTCCATCCTTCTTCCTCACAAACAGAACTGGAGCGCCCCAAGGCGAAGTACTAGGCTGAATAAACCCCTTATCCACTAACTCCTGCAACTGAACCTTCAATTCCCTCAACTCCGCGGGAGCCATACGATAAGGAGTTAAAGAAATATGATTAGTACCTGGAAGCAACTCAATAGTGAACTTCACGTCTCGATCTGGGGGTAAACCAGGTAAATCCTCCGGGAAAACATCAGGAAAGTGTCTGACCACTCTCACATCCTCAACTCTACCAGGAGCGGCCTCATCTAACACCACATGTGCTAGGTACCCCTGGCAACCTTTAGACAATAACTTTTTCGCTCGCAAAGCTGAGATAACGCTGTGTCTCACCCCACTCTGCTCACCCACAAAAGTAACCACAGGTAGTCCAGGTCGGTGAAATGTAACTACTTTCCCGTAACAGTCAATGTTGGCACGATAGAAATGCAACCAATCCGTGCCCAGAATCACATCAAAATCCACAATATCCAACGGGATAAGATCGGCGGACAAAGCAACACCCTCTACGATTACTGGACATCCTGGGTACACACAATCTACAACACATCTCTCTCCTCTAGGCATAGCGAACTCTAAATCGTACCCTAGAGGTGTGGGGCGAGGTTGCGTCACTTGAGCAAATGTATGAGAAATTACGGAATGTGTAGCTCCACAATCAATTAAGACTCTAGCAAAACAACCAAGAATGTTTAACGTGCCCATAATCAAGTCTGGGTTGTTCTGAGCGTCCTGCAGGGAAATATTACGAAGACGCCCATGTCCCTGCTGACGTCCGCCGCGGCCTCCGCTCGCCCGAACACCGTGTCCCTGAGCACCACGTCCCTGACTGGGCTGACCCGACTGTCTCGAAGACCCTGCACTGCTAGTGGCAATCTCACCCTGCTGATATTGTCCTCCCTGATACCACTGAGAACCACTCGCTGGAGCTGGAGGATACGGCATATAGCCGCCCGAATACTGAGGATAGCCACCCTGGGAATAGGGATCCTGGGGGTACGGATACTGCCCCGGAGCATAAGGGACAGCATCACCCTGATAGTGGTAAGCACCACCTCGACCAGTCTGGCCGTAGCTAGTCGGACCCTGGATCTGCTGGAGCGGTGCAGGTGGTGGCAGAAAGGTCTGCTGCGGTTTCTGTTGCTGCTGACCCTGGGGACAATTCGCCGCTCTATGTCCCACCTGTCCACACGTGAAGCACCCACTGCTACCACGCCTACACTCGCCGAAATGCCGGTTGTTACACCTACGGCAAACAAGGGCTCTGCCTCGACCACCATCGCCCTGCCTCTGGCCTCTAGTACCACCAGAAAATCTACCTCCACGACCCTGTCCAGTGGCACTGAAGCCACCACTCGAAGAACTCGAGCTAGCACCACCCCTCTTGAAGTTCTGAGTCTGACGGGGCCCGAGCGATGCCTGACCTTTACCTTTGTCATCCTTCTTCTGATTGCCGTCCTTTTCCTCATCAGTGTCACTCGACATGTTCTCAGAGTCCTCGATCCTCAACAGTATCTCATAGAAGTCCTGGTAAGTCTCGCTGTGAACAGTAGTCGCCATAGAACGCCACTTCTTCCTGGTGCCCAAACGGAAAAGACGAAGCATCTCTGCCGGATTACCAGCGACATCAGGATGGTAACGAGACAAGTCCGTAAACTTGCGGTAGTACTCATTCGCCGACATCTTCCGCTGTCTCAGTTCAGTAAACTCCTGCTTCTTACGGTCAATGTACTCAGGGGGCACGTACCTCCTCTTAAACAAATTCGTAAAAACATTCCAATCAGTCCTCTGATATGGAGTCAACCTACGAAGCTCCTGCTCCCACCAAGCTGCCGACTCCGTATCCAGAAACCATGAGGTCGTCTCGACCCACCTATCCATAAGCAAGTTCCACTGATTATGCAGCACACGGAAAGTCTTCTCTAAGTGTTCTAGCCAGCGCTCTGCGCCCTCGTGCCCCTCACTACCCTTAAATTTATCCAACTTCAGATTGTACATAGTCTCCAGAGGAGTCCTCTGGGGAGGGCGCAACACAGACTGAAGGGCTGTAGCAAAAACTTCCCCCAACTGAGCAACATCGGGGAAGCTAGACTCAGAAGTACGACGTGGTTCCCGACGAGGCGGCATAATTCTGACAGAAGACACCAAAACCATTAGAATACTCACAAGGACACAGGACTGCCAAACCTAAGCTCTGATACCAAACTGACACACCCCGACCGAGATCGGAGCGTGCTGGCCGTCACACGAATGTGACGTAGCCATGTGCACGTGCGGAAGCTAATACAATAGTAGTATAAAAGTACGAATAATTAAAAACTAGCATACAAAGTCCTAGAACAAATGCTAGCATAAGTGAAATACAAATTCAGAGCAGGTCTATAGCAGTCCAAACGAAATTTCAACAATAGTACACCCGAAGGTGACCCTACAATGGTGTGTGTCTGTCAGAAACGCCGAAAAAGCCCTCTGGGAGACCACCGAAACTGCTAATCAACTAGAACCTGGAGGGGCGCAAAACAAAAGCGTGAGTGGGCAAAAACAAATCTTTCGAAAACCATTTATAGAAATACTTTCTAACCCCTCGCCGTAAAACCTGTATACTTCCCAGAAAATAAACATATACGTATGTATAAATATGCCAATCATGCTCAAGAATATGCCATGTCAAGCCTCATAATGATATGCAAGTGCTCAGGTATAAACATATCAATAGCATAACATCTGGCAGCCGGAGTCACCTAACGTGACCTGTACGACTGCATATAGAGCTCAAATCTCACAATCAATAACTGAACCTGCCCACGAGTCGGAACCACCTAAAGTGGTCTGTACGACAGGCCTGGGTGTAAATAAATGCTACGATCACGTGAAGACTGGGCGAATAATCGCGGGTCACCTACGAGTCGGAACCACCTAAAGTGGTCTGTACGACAGGCCTGGCACCTACCTTGAATCCAAGGTGAGCATAAGGTGCGGGAGGTGAACATCACGTGAAGGAATGTGCCCTGGCCACGGGCGGGAGCACTAACACCGGGGGTGCAGGTTATGAGGTCTCTAACTATCTCAAACCCTTACTGAAACATAAACGTGAATAATGCTTACCTGGCACTTACCTGTGCGTCCACAGCACCCAATATGCATATGTATATATATGCCACTACTAATGCATGTGATGATGCATAAACAATAATAATATGGTGCATGGCATAGACACTTAACCATTTTTAATCAAATTCTGGGAATATAAATGTATATAGGTATATACGGAAAACAAAAGCCCACTCACTGGTATGTAGAAGGGTCGTAGCCCCCCTGCCTCGCGTGTGCACGCTCGTCCTCGGGGTACGTGTCGCCTATATGCGAAATAGCTATAAAAACATTAACTTTAAAGCACATAACCAACTTCTTGAAATAACTTCTCATACATTGCTCAAAATGGACAAATGAATATACCAACGTGCTCTACACAACCTCAGGATCACAACCATAATTTTAAAATAATTTTTGGACCTCTCACGCGTCCCCACGCGCCAAAATAGGCACGGACCTACGCGCCCCCACGCGCGGCCATGTGCCATGCACACTGACGGTGTCAACTGACGCCGTCAGGAATATTCCGTTAGAATCCCGGAATATTCCGTTACAACTGACAGATTCCGTTACTGCCGTTAGGAATATTCCGTTAAAACTTAACGGAATATTCCTGTTTCTTCTCCGGCCTACCCTCGCCGGACTCCGGTCACCGGAAAAACTGGGAAAGTTCAAACTCACTATTCTCCTTCGTTTTTCAACCATTTTCTATGATTCTTGGACCAAAAGAAAGCCCTAGACTAGTAGAATCACGTTATATAACTTTTAAAAGCTAAAAACCACGCGATCATACCTGTCTCAAAACTCAAAACTCGGCCAACTTTGAACCAAGCTTCTCCGACGTCAAAACACTTCCAACGATGCACTCCCAAGCTCCTTGGGACCTCACCAACACACCTACGAGCTTAGAAATCCCAAAAACTCAATGAATAAACTTTGCATGAACAGTACTCGAATCGGACATTGTCGAATCGACGTGAAAACCAAGGATTTCTCACCTGAAAATGGTATGGCTGTGCTCGCCTCGGCCTCACGAGTTCAATGGTATAGTTGGTTCCCTCGATCTGCAAAGGTTTGAGGGTTCTTGGTGTGTGTCCGTACGTTAATGGTGGAAATGGGAGCTCGGGGGAGAGAGAGAAGACAGAAGGAGAGAGAGAGGGACAATGTCTGTGTGTGTGGGAGTGTGTGTGGTTCCAAACACATGCCACAACACACAAAACAACCAAAACGTGACGAAAAACGCACTAGGGGTAAAACTGTAATTTCACACGTATGTTTCGATATTTCCGGGACGGGATGTCACAATTAACGTTAAAGCTAAACCATGTAACAATCCAATAAGTATTAGAATCAAATTGGATCACCAGCAACGGCGCCAGAAACTTGTTGCGAAAATTAGATGACCAAAATTAACCTCATTAAGTCTAGAATTTTAGTACTCGCAAGTATACAAATCGGATGATTGAAATGCGACAATCACAATGTCCTTATCAAATATGGTCACACGAGCAGGAGCTAGTTGATCCCTAAACTCCTTAATCCTTTCTAGATACTGATCTATGGACTCTGCCCTTTCTTAATGTTCTGGAGATCTATTTTTAGCTGAAGTATACTAGTTCTAGTGACACTGGCAAACCTTTCAAGCAGAATAGTCGACATTTCCTTGGAACTTTGACATCCAACTACATAAGATAGTGCAGAGGTAAACATTGTGGCAGACATGCAACAACAAATCATCAACTGATCAAGAAAATCCCCATATTCTAGAGTTTATAGAGACTAAACAACACAGAATCGTAGGTCTATAAGAAATTAAGCCACGAATCAGAAGTATTATGAAAAGAGCAACCTTACAAACTTGATCAGAAATCCACCAATGCACAGCAACCAAAAATCAACTGGGATTCACAATCAGATGAACAATCTGAAAAATCCACCGACAACAACTCAACACACTAACAAAGAAGAAAACGAGCGGAAGCAAAATGATCGTCAACCGGAGGCAGAGGCCATGTCCGGCGAAGATACCATGATAACTTTGTATACAATCTTGAAGAAGAAGCCAACGAAAGAATCGAGAGAGAGAGAGAGAGAGAGAGCTAGAGAGGAAAATTGGTTTCAACTGAATTTCAATTGATGATGTTTAGACTTATAGTTTACAGGATAAGCCAATAGCCACTGCTCAACTAACTAGCTTAAGAGAAAACCAGTGATCTAATGACACTTGTAATAATCTTAGGTACACATCAACTCTGTCAGCATCTATCTTTCTTGTGGCATAAGGGTCAGAAACCTAGGCAATTATAAATGAGAGTTTACTCTGTTGTATTGTTTGTTTTCAATATATCATATAATTTGTATCCGACTATTTTCACTACATTTAATTGTTTGAAAAAACAGTAAGAACACAGTAAGATTTGAAATAAAAAAAGGGCAGCTAATAACAACATAAAACATAATCATATTCTAGTTTTTATTTAATTTTACAACTGAAACTGAATCATACATTTCATATTTGATATTTATTTTCTTTGAAAAGTTCAGAATACATCAAGTAAGGCAGCAAGAATAATGGTCTATCATACAAATTTCTTGTCTTGTTTAAATGTTTGTGTTGGGCATAAATCTTCCCTAGCTAGATTGCATCTTCTCTGCCTGAATGGCCCCACTTCTGTTGCTGAATAGGCACCTTAGAGCAATCTCATAAGCAGCAAAAATTGCCCCATTCACCAGAAATGCTCTAGAAACCGCAGTTCCTAATCCTCGCCATAGCACCCCATAACCATCCTCTCTCACACTCTTCCGAAAGCAATCAGCAATGCCGGAATATCTGGGTGGAAGGTACTGAGATGGAGCTTGAGCCTGCAATCTCGTTTTCACAACATCTAAGGGATAACAACAAATCCAGCTGGCAACTCCCGCTAGCCCTCCTGCCACCAGCATTGTTTGCAAGCTCTCTTCGCCGGTCTTTCTGCAGCCCGGGTGAAGCTTCTCTCTTATGTACTCGTAAGTCCAGAAGTACAAGCCATAGGACGGCGCTTCCCTAAGGACAGTAATAAAAAGTCCTCTATACATTCCCCTTAAGCCTTCTGCTCTCATTATGCTTTTGGCGACATCTATAGGGCCGTTGTGAGATTGCAGCTGATGGGGTTTTGATTTTGCATCACGTTGGAGTTGAAGTCGGATTTTTACAAGTTCTACGGGACTGAGTAGTAGGCTCTGTATAGCACCTGTGCCAAATCCTCCTAGAGCAACACCTTTGTACGAAGGAGGGTCTTTGGCGGAAACAGAAGGATCGCAGGTTCGGGAGAGGATAGCGTATACCTGGAAAACCATGGCATTCTGCAATGCACAAATCATTTGCCAGCTTAGAACAATTATTTTGAATTGGATGGTTTATGCTAAATTTGGTCACAATTTTTAAATTGCTTTTAATCAAGGTTCTAAAAGGCCCCCTAGTCAGGTGGCCGGTAGAGGTTTAGCACCTAGGCATCTTGAGGGGGGCTTAGGTGGGGAACTAGGCAGTTATTTTTTAATTTTAATTAAATTTATTAAATATTAATATACATAATTGTATTGAGATAAATAAATTGCAAAATAAAATGACATATGAATTAAAGAACATTAGAACATATTGAAAACATGAGAACCAACATATAATGAGTGTTCATGTAAGTATCGAACTGTCTAAATGAAAGTTGCAATCTAACAGGTCTAGCACCCTTTCTTAATTTTTAAATACCTAGATTAATTGTAGCGGTGCGGCTAGCCACTACTTTTAATTCAAGCAAGAAAGAATTTCAATTATAATTCGTTTTGCAAAATCTAGTTCTCTGTCTTTTTCAAGTCATATTGGGCTGACTGGCTAGCTATATCTTAAGACTCTTAAAATTTTATGATCAGAGATTTTTAGTTGTTAGAGCTCCATCCTTATTTTTCATCACGAATCTAACAATTAAAAACTTAGGAGAATAAAATATCTATGGTATACTAGAAAATACCGCTATTAAAATTGATACGAAACATTGAAAGTTATGTTACAGAAACTTAGCATTCACAAAGCATGCAAAAAAAAAAATGATCTGCATTGTTAATCTTTACATAGAACTTTTGTTTATTCTAGGGTTTATGTATGGGAAATGGCTTTGACACTCCAAACACATAGTCCTCCACGTAACCTCGGTGCACGAGGTTATGTAAAAGTGATTTTGATGCACCAAAATCATATATTTTAGAATATTCTTACTAACCCTTGATTGTATATACTCTTGTATCTAACTTCTTATTACGTGACCAAAATCACATAATAAAATAGATAAATACAAAATGATATACAATGTGGCACAAGACAGATTTTCTAGTATTCAAGCAAGAACAATATCAATTTGTAAGTTGATAAGTTCAGTTGGTACCAATATTCCTGCCCGTGCGTTGCGACGGGTCGAGAAATTTATCATGTAATTAAAAAAATATACTAAAAGTTTTAATACCATATATTTGTACAAGACAAAGAATAAGAAAAATAAATCTTGTTTATTTTCTACTCAAAATGAAATTAAAGCAACATTAAAAAAATACATTTGTTTTCAACAACAATACAACTAAGTGTGCTTACATCTCCACTAATTCACCGTTAACCTTAAAGAGATACTAGATACATTTAAATAGGCCACAACTAGGGATGGCAACGGGGCGGATTGGGTTTGGATGTGCCATCCCCAAACTCGAACCTGTTTATTTTCCCCAAATCCGAACCCATAGAATCCCCGAACGGGTTTTCCCCATAACCGAACCCGTCGGGTGATGGATTTTTGATTGGGGAACGGTTTTCCCCATTATGAGATTTATATATTTATTTATATTATTAACGAAATGAAAAATATTTAAAAAAAAAAGAAGAAGATATTAAATAAATTGCTATTATTAATACAATTGATATACAATGCATCTAATAAGTAATATTAAAAAATTGTATTACTAAGAAAACATTTACACTCTTAAAAATTATAAGCATATAATTCCTATTATTAATGATATAAAAGTAAATAATTAACATAATATTTAATAATGCATGATTATTAACAACCCATTTTCATATAATAAATATTTATATTTTATTTATTTATAGATGAAATGGTTCGGTTTCGGGTATGGGTTTGGGGTAGATATCCCAATAACCATAACCGAACCCGAAACCGAAAAATTTACCTGGTTATCCATACCCGTAAAATACCCTAAATTTTGTACCCAAAACCAAACCATTCGGATCGGTTACTTACAAGGATCGAATTTAACGGGTTAAATTGCCTTAGCCACAACTAGTTGTGCCAGACTTACATGGGCTTAAATGAGTAAAAACATTACTCTAACAAGGAACACCATAGGATCAAACCCACAAATTCACACCAGACCCCATATGGGGCCCAAACTCACAAACCAAAACCATGCCCATATTTACATAAAAATGAAAGAAAATGATAATTTCGCAATTAAAACCAAATTTCTCCCTTCATTGCACTGTAACTAAACTCTAGTGTCACCCCTCCCAAGTTTAGAATAAGAGTAAATTATGGTCCATTGCTAGATAGTGACTTCTAAAAAGAAACAAAATGCAATTCTCATGATTTCAAAGACGTTTGAAATGCAAATACTTAACACTATCAAAAGTGACTAAACCAACAAAGGACCAAACCCACACGTAATCGCACTTGTGATTTGACTCAAGCAAGAACAATATCAATTTGTAAGTCGATAAGTTCATTTGGTACCAATATTCCTGCCTGTGCGTTGCGGCGGGTCGAGAAATTTATCATGTAATTAAAAAAATATACTAAAAGTTTTAATACCATATATTTGTACAAGACAAAGAATAAGAAAAATAAATCTTGTTTATTTTCTACTCAAAATGAAATTAAAGCAACATTAAAAAAATACATTTGTTTTCAACAACAATACAACTAAGTGTGCTTACATCTCCACTAATTCACCGTTAACCTTAAAGAGATACTAGATACATTTAAATAGGCCACAACTAGGGATGGCAACAGGGCCGATTGGGTTCAGATGTGCCATCCCCAAACTCGAACCTGTTTATTTTCCCCAAACCTGAACCCATAGAATCCCCGAACGGATTTTCCCCATAACCGAACCCATCGGGTGATGGAATTTGATCGGGGAACGGTTTTCCCCATTATGAGATTTATATATTTATTTATATTATTAACGAAATGAAGAATATTTAAAAAAAAAAAAGATATTAAATAAATTGCTATTATTAATACAATTGATATACAATGCATCTAATAAGTAATATTAAAAAATTGTATTACTAAGAAAACATTTATACTCTTAAAAATTATAAGCATATAATTCCTATTATTAATGATATAAAAGTAAATAATTAACTTAATATTTAATAATGCATGATTATTAACAACCCATTTTCATATAATAAATATTTATATTTTATTTATTTATAGATGAAATGGTTTGGTTTCGGGTATGGGTTTGGGCCGGATACCCCAATAACCATAACTGAACTCGAGATCGAAAAATTTACCCGACGGTTATCCATATCCGTAAAATACCCGAAAATTTATATCCAAAACCGAACCATTCGAATCGGTTACTTGCAGAGATCGAATTTAACAGGTTAAATTGCCATAGCCACAACTAGTTGTGCCAGACTTACATGGGCTTAAATGAGTAAAACCATTACTCTAACAAGGAATACCATAGGATCAAACCCACAAATTCACACCAGACCCCATATGGGGCCCAAACCCACAAACCAAAACCATGCCCATATTTACATAAAAAATGAAATAAAATGATAATTTCGCAATTAAAACCAAATTTCTCCCTTCATGGTCCATTGCTAGATAGTGACTTCTAAAAAGAAACAAAATGCAATTCTCATGATTTCAAAGACGTTTGAAATGCAAATACTTAACACTATCAAAAGTGACTAAACCACAAAAGGACCAAACCCTATTGCAAACACGTAATCGCACTTGTGATTTGACTCATCATTCGTAACGTTAAGAATCTCTATGACCAAACAACCAGATTTTGTTTTGCTTTCTACTTCTATTATCTATTTGGTAACCCTACTCCATTCATCACGTCTTTTTTATAAGAAAATTCTAATCATAAATTTCGTCTATACCTAAATTTAAATATTCATTTTTAAAGTTATGAGTATTTTAGTTGTTCGATATGATTTTCATATTATTATATCTTTATTTTCAATTTTAGTCATTTATTATTTGTTATATTCAATCCTATAATGCCGTTGAAACTTTTTTCTGAACTAACTTAAAAAGACAGTTTAACATGCAATTGTGTGTAATTAGTTTGAGCTACTGGACACGACTAGTGTGACATCTTATGTACATGGAATTTTATCAAACAGTTGTCACATTACTATTCCAAGAAATGCTAAAAGCAAATGAATTAATTCATCTAACGGACATATTGTGATCAACATTAAGAAACAAAATCAATCAATCTGAAACAAAAAGAAAGTAAAATAATTATGAGATAATTTTTGTTGGGTTAATTACACTAACACCCCTTGAGGTTTATCGAGTTTTCACAAAACCCCCTCACATTTGAAACATTACGCTAACACCCCCTCACGTTTTAATTCACTTTCACATAACCCCTTCAGTCAAAATTTTGCTAATAAATGGACAACTTTACCCTTGTAACTAATTAATTAAATAATAAAGAAATATATTAGAAAAAAATATTAAAAATAAATAAATTTAACATTAAAAAATAAATTAAAATTTTAAAATCAAATAAATCAAATAAATCAAATGCAAACCTTTATGAAGTTACTGTTAGTAAAAACATTAGGCTGGCATTGCGGGAGAGTCTTCATCAGGTTAAGAATTCAAAATGCCTCATTAGTCATATTGTTCAGACAAAGATGAAAATTTTCTTAATTTTTCTTTAGATTAAGGGCAAAAACCTCAAGAGCATAAAGACACTACTTCTTCTCAATGGCGTCGAACAGGGTCTCGGTGACAGTGTTGACCTAGGCCTTGGCATTGTTCTTCCGATCCACCTTATTCCTCACAAAGGGGAACGAGTGGAGATGAAGTGGAAGGAGCGAAGGTTTTTCTGTAAGTCATCGGAGTCGATGTATCTGAGACGCCTGAGAACTCACCTCTCTCCCAATGGAGTTTTTGTTGAGAGGAAGTAGATGCAGGATGAGACAGGAAGAGAATGAGAGAAAGATTGAAGAAGCCATAGATGGCTTTGGCCTGCAAAATTGTTAAAGCAGTGACGGGGTAGTGAGTAGTGAGGGTGGGGCAGGGGAGAGAAAAAGGATGAAGGTGGCAATGGTGGGACAACGAGAAAGGAAAATGGCGGGGAGTGAAATTGGGGAAGGATTTTAGGTTTACTTTTTTTTTTTTTTTTTTTCCTTTTCTAAATTTAAGTTTTTAATTTATTCTTTCAATGTTTAATTCATTTTTAATGTTTTTTTTACTAATATATTTCTATTTAATTAATTAGTTATAAGGGTAAAGTTGTCAATTTATTAGTAGAACTTTGACTGAAGGGGTTATTTGAAAGTGAATTAAAATGTGAAGGGATGTTAGTGTAATGTCTCAACCGTGAGGGGATTTTATGAAAATTCGATAAACCTCAGAGGGTGTTAATGTAATTAACCCAATTTTTGTTAGATAAAAAAGGAGGCGGAGAAGAAGAACCTGAAAGGTGACAGCTGCCATGGGAGCAGCCATGCCTCTGTAGAGGGCAATTGGGCCTTCAGCGCAGACCACATTACGGAGGATGCTGAAGGCCGAGCCCGAAGGCGAACTCTGTTGCAAGACCCGGAGAGTGTCGAGGGGATAACCAGAGACCACACCAGCCATCCCTCCAACCCCTCCTGCCACAAACTCTCTTCCCCAACTGCTCGCAAGAAACTCTGGCCAGAAATCCATTTTCCCATTCACCAAACACCTCAAATTCCAATTTCCACCGCCCTATCCTCCTCTCTGATCAATACCCAAATCTTGTTTCCCCTTTTAAAGGTAACTCAAATCAAAATCCAGCCTCCAATGCTAGGATCTGTGTTTAAAGTTCAAACCTCTCCCCCTTTCTCTCTCTCTCTCTCTCTCTCTGTTGGTTTCTACGTTTTTCCCTCAGAATTCGGATTCAGTTGGAAAACCCAATTCAGATACAAAAGTATTTATAATTCTACAAAGGGTTGTTAGAATTTCCTTCTGGGTTATCTTTTTCGATCAAAATCTCCTGAAAATTATGCAGAAACAACAACAACGTCAACAAAATAAGAAAAAAAGTGATATTTTTTTACTTAAGTCTTTTTTCCTGAATTGCTGCAAAGGACATGCCTCTTTCTCTCTCTCTCTCTCTCTCTAAACAAGGGACAGAAACACAAGCCACCGGTTTCCAATTTGTAGGGAGCGTGCCTAAAAAAGCTAAGCGCGAAGGAAACGGCCAATGTTTTATTTTCAGAGAAGCAACCAGGGAATGCCAAGTGGACCATTAGCAGGCTCACACGTGGAAGCTGAGGATATCCCAGTGCTTTCATCCTAGTGTATGTTAACCAAAGTTCTGGGATTGTGAAGTTGAATCACACTCCAATTCAACCAATTTTCAGTGGTTGGCTGAGCAAAGCAACAAATGATGAAACCTGAAAGACTCTGGTTGCTTGTGAAAGAATTACATGGCACGGAATAACCCGTCACTCTTGATGTCTCATTCTAATAATCAATTTATGTAAATTTTTATTTACATAACATTGTATTGTTAGTACGAAATATTATAATGAAAATATGTCCGTGTTATCTAAATTGTTGTCTTGATTGATAATGAATTCAAGGGAATTCATGTGGTTGCTATAAATATCATGTCAAATTTTATAGTTGTTCATCAAATTTTAACGGTTCGGATCACTTGATCCTAGACCTTTGATGAGAGAGATCCGGACCGGATCTCTTCCCCAATTTATTCATATGTGGTTCTTTGCTTTGTAGGCAGAGTGACATCACTTTCGACCAAAAATTCTTAGTTGCTCCGAAACATTTTGTACTCTGAATATTTAATCGTTAAATCTTAATTTTAGATTTTATATTGCTTTGGAGGAGTGTGGATTTTACACTCATCAATCAATCAGTCATAGTGCTACTGTCACAAATTTGAAGGTTTTATTGTTTGTGTGTGCCCATAAAGTCAAAAGTCACAAGTGAGTGCGTGTGGTTTAATAAGATATAATATTTAACTTCAAAGAGAAATGCTAAGGAGATTTTTTTTTATTTTTAAAATGAGGCTATTCATAAATTTTGCGTCACTTTATGTTTTTAACACGATTTTTGTGTCAATATTATAAAATACTGTGAAAAAAAAATGAGATGGTGGAGAATCCATTAAGAGTCTCTTTTTAAGAGAGTCTTCTTAGTATGGTTTCGATCTCACTTAAGAAGTTGTAAAAATGGAAGCTCAAGTTTTGTTAATTCATTACCATGTGCTATTCCATTTTGCACTACACATTTTCAATTTTTTTTTTCCTATTCAAGGGAGGATTTGTAATTAAGACAACTTTCAATCTTAATAATAGAAATATCACTAAATCAAGAGTAAATTTAAGTTATAATCCTTAAACTACGACTTAATTGTATCTTTTGTCCTTGAACTCAACATCCATTAAATTTGGTCGCTAAATTTGATAAAATCTGTAGTATTAGTCCCTCTATGCTAAATCTGTTATATTTTATGTCTATGTACTTGGGTGGTAGGAATAAAATTAAGTCACGAGCAATAGAGATAAACTTGATAACAAACTTTCTTGAGCAGCATAAATTTAGTCAAGATCTCGATTAGAGAAATACGAGAGTGGCAGTTTAGTATTGAACTCATATAATTTCAATTGAAAAAAACATGAACGAATTTTATTATCTTTAACAAAAGAATGTACAGCTAGTGATTAACCATTGCGTATATATTTATGAACCAAACTTGTTTCTCTTGCGAGTGGGCTACAAGTTTCTACTGCAATTGCTTGCAGTTCGTTATTGTTTGCCTCGGTTTCCTTCTCCTTGAGTTTGTCCATGATACACTTCAGTTCTCCGTTAGAGCAACTCCACCAGTGTGGAATTTCCCCTGCAATTAGGTTTAATTGCCCCCATAACCCTCTTAAAACTGCTCCAGCAGTTGAAAAATCAGATGGCAATTGATGCAAGGGCAGGCAGCATGGCAGCTGCCCTGCCAATTGTTGCAAGGGCAGACGCCCCAAAGTTGCTCAAGCTAACAAACGTTGGTCCCCCCACATGATGAGAGCATGAGTCAAATGGCTCTTTCCTGGTGCATTCCTATGGTTGGATTTCCAATGGTCCATTAATCTAGACCGTTGGTTTTCCAATAAAAATAAAAAATAAAAAATCCTTGACAAACCCAAAATGTTACTAAAGAATTCCAAAAAAATAACCAAAATTTTTTTTCTACAAATACCCAACCATATATTAAAAATAAAAATAAAAAGAAAATAAAAATTATTAAAAACATTCAAAGTTCAACACGTTTAACTAAACATTTAAAATTAAAAAATATATTTGTAAATAGTAATAGCCTTTAGCCTTGCGCTTCGTCCTTTCAAACTATTGGACTTGCACAAAGGCAATTACTGTTTATAATGAAAAGTAATGGTAATTTTATTGCCCTTTCTATCTAATTGCCATTGCCCTCTACCAACTGATAGATATATTCTTAACCTGTCAAGGCAAAACCATATTAGTGGAGAAATTGCAACTAAAATAGTACACATAACACAACGCAATGGTGTTTTTGTACCAAAACAGCTTGCTATACCCACACTTGTAATTTATCTACAATGTTGACTATTTCATGATGATCAATCATTTGCGCTCATAATATTCTTCCACCCCGGCATCTTCTCTCTCTTGTTTTATCAATTCCATCATAACCTACTGATGCTGCTTAGCAATTGGTTTTGTTATAACCTTCTGTTTGTGCCCAAAATAATGGAGTTGGGCCGAGTAAGATTATGAGCTCGAGCCATAAGAAGACAAACTTGGGTCCCATGTCTGTTTGGATAAGAAGCCTATCCCAAAGTGGTTTAGCCGAGTTTGAACTAATGATGGACACTTGAAAATCAAGAATGAATTCGGCTAAGTCCTGATTCAATTAGGAGTCCTCAAGGATCAGGATGGCATAATAAGATTTGTAATATTTTAAAAATCTGATTAAAACAAGGAGTGAATTGAATACCAAGAGATGACTAGGTTCAGAGTCCTAAGTCTGGAAGGAACGACCAAGTTCAATTCAAATGAGAAGATAATTTGTTACTGGATCAAGACATGTCAAGGAGATTTAGTTCGAGTGGGACTCTACCTCTGCACTAGGTGAAAATCACCCCTATAAATAGAAGAGGGTTTGCAACATTCAAAAGACCTTCAATGCAACACATAAATTTGCCTTGCGCAATTTCTCGCTTTATGCGAAACACTTTCATCTTTGAGAAAACACTAACTTCCCTAACTTTGTCAAACACATCTTACAGTTTATATTAGACAGCACTGTGTTTGACAACCTCGTCGAGCACATCTTATAGTTTGTATTGAACAACATTGTGCTCGGCAACCGACAACATCTTACAGTTTGTATTGGACAACATTGGCGTCATAGTTAGATGTCGTGGAGCATCTTACAGTTTATATTGGACAACACTACTCCAAGTTAGGCTGACTATCTATCCAAGTCTCTATCAACAAAGATTATTTGAGTCCTTGTTGGGAAGAGGTCACTTTATTAGCTTTCTCGACGAAGTGAGGTGTTACCAGGTTATATCGTTCAACACATTGAAAGCTGAACATATTTTATGATTGGATATTCACAAGTACATTTTAGAGTTCAGCACTTTGACGGTCGAACCAATTTTACAATTAAGACACTTATCTCTTTTGAGTATTTGTGTACATATAGTATAGTACTGATTCAACGCATTTATTTTTGAACAAATATAATTGAAGCAGCCGAGCCCGGTGTAGATAGTTCATGAACTTTGCATATACTAGCGGCCTTGTCTTTAGGCTCTAGAACCCAAAGGTCGAGACGAGTTCATTCCTTGGTTGCAATCGCAAGATATAGAAGTCAGCAGCGCGTTCGATACCATCACTACCAATTCATTTACTCATCGACTGAGTTCGGTCATCGAGTTAGCACGTCCCATATTTATCCAAATGACGTAGTTAGCTCATTAACTATTCAGCCTGAGCGTCATGTAGGTTAAGTACTTTTTAGGGTCAACATGTTGGCACGCCCTGTAGGACCTAGTGCTAAATAACTATGAAGTTCATGACCATTGAAACACGCAGTGTGGAGCCTAAAATAACCCCAAAAATTCTAGAGGCGACACGTGGACTTTTGCTCAAGAAAGACAAGATTGCCCTCAATAAATGGGCAGGCTCCTCAGATACTCCGACACGCAGCTCACACCTTTGAAGGTCTCAGCAGCTAAATACGACTGCCCACAGCTCACCTACCCTTGGCAAGGAAAAGTCAAGGCATTAAAGATAAGGATTAATTACCTAAATCCTATCTTTAACCAAACCCTATCTTTAATACATTCCCAATTGAAGATTGACTCCAATCAAGTAAGTATTGACTCCAATAAAGTAAGTAATCCCAATTTAAATCAATTAGGGATAATTACTCCTATTTAATATCTTGACAATATTTCTCCATAAACATTGGCCAATAGGATGCCGCCATGTGTAGGGTAAAACCTTAACGCTATGGCCGGCCCTCTCACCTATATATACCCCATATTTTACCAAAATTCAGAAGCTTTTGGCTACCCTAAAAAGCCCTAAACATTTTACTCTTATCAGAGAAACTAACTTAAGCATCAAAGATCCATTGGCCTAACCTCCCCCTACCTCGTGGGCTCGTGAGGCTTAGGTCCTTGATCAAAGATGTTAATTGTTTTGCAAGTGCGTTTTCGTCAAAGTTAGAGACGGTGAAAATTTGCATCGACACGCAGCATCAAGAAAAAGCCAACGATGTGAAAAACAACCAGAAATCAAGTATTTGTAAATCAAACGGTAGTACCCCCCCATTACAGAATCGGCACAGAACCCTCCTGCTGCTGTTACCCCCGACTCTACACCACGCTGAGAGATATAAATTAAGCTCGACGGACAGAGACATTCGGCAGTGGTCATTACTCAGATCACTCAGCCTGCTGACGTTGGCCTTCCAGAATGAACAATTAAAGAATATGTCAATGATGATGATGAAGCATCATCCACCAAAAGTATTTTTTCGGTGTAAACTCTAAGAACACACTCGACATCTTGAGGTCATCCTTGAGTGCGAGATTGGTAACTTGGGTCTCAAACAAGAAAAAGTGAATTTTTGCCATCACAAAGCAAATCGTTGGTTGGAGTTATTAGTAAATGAGTCTCGAGAGAGTAGAGCTATTACTGAAAAACAAACGCATAATTTTCTTGTGCCCAAAAAGAAAATTCTCCTAGGAAGTGAAAGGCATGAGTCTTCACATATCAAGATCAACCCATAATGGTAACAAGGTTGATCTTGAACCTATTCATGGCCTACCTTCGATTAGCGGAACACGAGCCATCGGTTGCAAAGGAGAGTCATTGGTTGTTGACATAGAGGAATCCATCGGATGATAGATTCGACTATGAAGAGAGGGTCGAAGATCCCTAAGTACATTCATCCATATCCATTGTACGTTGAGAAATTCAAGTATCTTCCGGAATTCAAGATTCTTAATTTTAGCCTCTTCAATGGTGAGTATAGCCTCTCGTCATTAGAACACGTTGCCCATTTTATTGCCCAATGGAGATGCAAACCATGACTACCACAAGTTACGTTTGTTCAACTATTCTTTGATAACAGCATCATTCTCTTGGTACATCAATTTGTTAGCGAATTCGGTGCAGACTTGAGAAGAACTGGCAAGAAAGTTATGTAAACAATTTCATAGACCTGGAATGGAAGTTTCAGTCTCTTCATTAGCCAGGATGGCCTATGCATCCGATGAATCCTTGGCTCAGTACCTATATAGATTCAAGGCAACTAAAAATTGGTGCTAAGAACCTCTTCTAGAGGCCGAATATGTACGGATAGCTCAGAATAACATAAATATGGAGTTTTAGAAAAAGTTCCTCGACATGAATTTTCAGGACATGTATGAGTTGGCCGAACATCTGGAACAGTACGACTCAATGAAAACATCATAAAAACCGCATCACAAGGAACTTTGTGCAAGAATCCAAGTGTGAGTTATGCTTTGGTTGACGATACTGAGGCTCAAGACACTAGTATTGACATGGTCGGAATCATGATTAACAAACCATTTATGTGCAAGGCATTAAATCATGCTAACACTAAGGATACAAAAACCCATACTGCTTCGGCCAAAGTTTCAGTGAAGGCATCAAAGGTTTATACTTTTGATATTATAAAAGGCCGATGTAATTTTTGACCAGCTCTTGGCAGCCAAGATAATTAAGCTTTAGCCCGGACATAATATACCCCAAGGCCAAGGACCTGAAGGGGAAAGTATATTGCAAGTATCATAATTCTGGTAAACATTCAACCAACAACTGTGTGATATTTAGGGGTGCTATTCTGAGTTGGATAAATAATGGAAAGTTGAAGTTTCCTAAGAAAAGCCAAATGTTGGTCAACATAGATCCATTCTTAGATGGGACAGTAAACATGGTCGATGCTCACCTGCCAAAGAAACATTTGCAGAAGTTGAAAGGGAGTTTATCGAAATGCATCACGTCCCTAAGCAAAACTCTCGACCACCTGAAAATCGACTTGTTTAAGAACTAGCTGCCAGAAATGTGCCCAAACCCTACATATTTGGCCGACTTCAGACAATAGTCGAGTTCGAGTGATTCCAAGGTGCATATTTGTACTATGTAGCCAGAAATGTGCCCAAACCCTATATATTTGTACTATGTAGCCGGTATAAGTCAAAGGCGACCATTGCAGGTCCAAAAATGCAACGCCGTCTAGATGGGGCACCACACCAATTGGGGGCACCAATCGAGGAAAAACACGAAATACGTAAAACTAAATAGTAAAATCCAGGGACGAGATTTTACAACATACGGCTTTTTATTTTCCACACACCTCTGACAATTTTTGTATGTCGAATTAAATAAATTGAAGACAATCAAATGATAGAAATTAACAGAGGATGTGTGAAAGATAAAATTGGGTGTGTGAATAGCACCGCCTAAATGAAAGTCCAAATCTGACATATAATTGTGAATAACTTGTAGTATTGTGGTATTCAATTTGTAAATAATTTTTTTCTTTCAGAAATGATGAATGTAACTAAAATAGAGAATTAGATATAAGAAGGATAACTTGTTATCAAACAAGCTCTTACTTGTATTCCAACATTTTTCGACTTGGTAAACCCTTTTGTATTGTAATCCTTTTGGCAGGGCATAAGTGGAGCGCTTTTCATTGCAATAGTTGCTCAAAAAGAATAATCAACAACATAGAAAATGTTTGCTGAAAACAAATCATTACTTGTCCAATTATTAAGGCTCAGAAGAGGTAATCAACTAAAATGAAAGTTTATGAAAAAAATTGACAATTGCTTACATGTTGCGTGGGAGAAATTAGTGAATACCTATATTTTTTTCCCCAAACCACCAGCTAGGGTTACAACTTGGGTTGGGCCAATCCGAACCCGTCCATGTCTAACTCGACTTTAAACCCGAACAAGAAAGTTTTTTTTTTAGTTATAACCCGCCCAAACCCAACCCAATTTCAACCCGTTCATTGATTGGGCTTAGTTGGGTTGATCATTTGCCCGTCCATCCCCAATCCAACCTAACTCGACTAACCAAACCCAATCTAACCAGATTATAACCCATATCAATTAATTCTCATACTACACCCAAGTGAGCCAAGTCCAAAAACCAACGCCTTTTCTAATATTTTTTTTTATAAATAAATTACCCTTTATAATTACTTAAGCTTTTAGGGAATAAGAGGCTTTGATTAGTCAGCAGACATTCGTAGTCTCTAAATCCTAAAGCTTTATAGTAGATTGTTAGTCTCCAAAAGCTAAATTATGTGTCTTGAAGCAATTGCTCAACAACTTTGATTGATTTATGAAATTAAAGTTAGCTCGTTTTGATGCTACTTGGCTTAATTTTTTTACGAATTTTTGGAAACTAAGTTGTTACAAGATTAAACTTGAAAAAGTTAGGCAACCCGAACCCAAACCCAAGTGAGTCATAACCCAATTAAACCCGAGCCCAACTGAACCCAAATGAATCTCAACCCAAACCTAAGCCCGAATTGTAAAAGTTGGGTTAGGATTGGGTTGACCTTCCAACCTGCCCAACCTGCTCGAGTTGCACCCTACCACTAGCCCATTACTTAGACTTGGACTTATAAAGAACAGAATTGGGATTGGATTTGTGGATTGAGTCGGTGTGGACGGGAAGAGATCCTCTCTGGATCTCTCCCATCAAAGCACACCAATCAATTAATCCGGATCCTTAAAATTTGATCCAACAGTTAAAATTATTATAACTTTTAAAGTGACCCTCTATTTATAGTCATTTAATCAAATTTTAAGAACCCGATTAATTGATTGGTGAGATTTGGTGGAATAGATTCCGAGAGGATCTCTTCCCGGCGCGGACTTGCCGAAGTTACATCGGGTCAGCACTAAGAGTCCCGAAGAGTAGCAGCATAATGCGATACGATTTCAGTCTCAGTAAGAAACTCAGCAATCCAAACTCCCGACCCAAATATGGCGTTGCGGAGCCTCACGCTGCCTCTGCCCGCCGTAATCCCGCCATTACCAACACCTTCTTCTTCTTCTCTTCCTTCACCATATCCTTCTTTCTAGTGTAGTTTCAGACAGAACCAGTATAAACGTTATCCCGGTTGCTCTACCACTCTCCGCCCAAAACCCCTAACTTTTGTCAATCGTCAGACGCAAAGCCATGTCGTTCGGATGGCTCCCGAGGAGGAAAAGCTGACCCACCGCTCCCCTCTCGAATTCCCCATTGTAAGTTTCTAAACCATCTCAATCTTTCTGTGGGTAATTTTGCCGAACACGTTCTGTGATCTATTTTGTGTCCAAAAATTGGTTTATTTTTTCAGTATTTTCTTATACAAGTACCATAATGCTTGTAATGTTTGCCTGTTGGGATTAGTTCACTTAGTCCAGTTGAGCTCTCAGCAGCATAAGGGTTCCTGTTTGTTGGGTATTTCATGGGTACTTGGAAACTTAAATATTCTGGAAGCAATATTCCAAGTGCCAATGGATCAGTTCACTTAGTCCAGGTGAGCTCTCAGCAGCATGAGGGTTCCTGTTTGTTGGGTATTTCATGGGTACTTGGGAACTTATATATTCTGGAAGCAATATTCCAAGTGCCAATGGCCTGTTTGTGTAGTGGAACTATTCCATCATCTGGTGTAAACTATACTTTTGTGTATGTGCGCGCGAGCGGGACGCACATACCAAACAAGGGATCTCTAATACACTCTTGCTTCTTGTTGATTGGATTGTCCTTACTTAACATCTTTTGATTGAGTTCTTATAAGTGTACACCGGTGTCTTGCCAACAAGTTAACAAGATTTCAAGCAATGAAATTGCTCAACCAATTTTGTGATTTGTCAGCTACACATATATGAAAAATCAACATTGTGTTGTCTTAGGCTAAGGCAGCATTGAGAGGTGTTTTTGTTTATTCATGCTCAAACTATTGAAAAATCAAACACTTTCTGTACTCAAGTTCAGAATACAAGGTGCACTGGTTCGTTTGACCTGGTGCTTGTTGCATGATTTATTAGTCTGCTTCACTCTCCATCCTAAGTTCCTAAACTTCAAGTAACCGTTATGTAAATATAATCTTCGATATAGCACATGCATTCTGGAATGGTGTTAATGGGAAAATGTTAAGGTTCTATTGTCACTTGATAAGGATTTCACCGTAGATTACAGAGGGAAGGTTAAACGTGCTCTTAATTCCGTAGGTATATTCACCTTTGGAAAATTTAGATATGCTTATCCTGTGTGCATTTTTTGACATTGAAGGAATGGGAACGGCCTAAACCTGCGAGGAGACCAGATATATTTCCCCAGTTTAGCCCAATGAAAACACCTTTACCGCCTCCACTGCCAGCAGATCCTCCCGAAGAAGACGAAGAAGAGGAAGAAAAGAAAGAGAAGGAAGAAGGGGATGAAGATCCAGACAAAGAAACCCCAGAAGACCCAGGGCAGCAGTAGTTATGCATCAAGCCAGAGTTTGTGGAGCATATTTCACTTGTATGTGCTACTGCCTTGTGCATTTCAAGCTTTGCCAAGTAGCAGATGCGAGTGCATCTGGTATAACCAAAGGATGAATAGATAGAGTTGAAGCAATTTTTTTGGGAACAATACTGGAACGTAACTCTTGTTGCTACTTAGATATATATAAATAGCAATGCCTTTTTGTTAAGCAAATCAGAATCTTGGTTAATCAGAGTGGCGGGATTTTTGCGTTGTTTCATATTATGTCTCCATTACACAAAAAACAGATCAGCAGGTTGTGCGATATAAGAGTATCAATCTCGAAACCTCTTTGATATTTTTGAAAATAACAAACCAAAGCAAACAAGGTAACACTGCAAAGAAAGCTCAAAAAGACCGATCAGAAAAACTTCAGATTAGACAAACTCAATTTATTTAGACTGGGTCATAATGTTACACACTGAAATTCACTCAAGCTAGATCTAGCGCACATTAGAAACTAGACCATCGCATAAATTGAAAGACGTCGACACAATCGAGTTCATAATTACAGCTCAAGATCGATATATTGTATCCCAGCTTGGGGTTGGATAAACCCACTCATTTCTTCCCACTTTTCTTGAGCCCAGCACCTCCAAATGACCCCTTCTGTTGTGCCTTGGTTCTAAGCTCCTTCAGTGCCTGTTTATCACAAGCATGATAATTTCATCAATAATTTATCAAAACACTCGATAAAGGAGCCTGGTTACGGTAAAAATAAACCTACCTTTTCCTCATCTTTTTTCTTCTGAAGGTTGGCCAAATCGGACTGCACAACAGAAGATAAAGATTCTTATTGCAAGGGATATAAAAAGTAAGTTTAAAAACCACTGAAAAGCAAGCTAACTACTTCATGAACTTGAACATGTATTTTTCCAACCATGAGCTTCAATGCACGGTGATATAACAAACCACCATGGGCAATAATAAGTATAAAGATTCAAATCTAAGTGCAGTTGAGAACAATTCAGCTAACATTGTTTCAGCAGCTCCTTTGCTTCTCAATTCAAAACATGCAAGATTCGACATAGAGTGGCAAAGGAGTCATCAAATAGCAGAGCATGTAATGTACAAGGTAACACAAAATATGCTCACGTTTGGGGATCGGGGGAACGGGGCAGAGACAGCGTTTTTCAAACTACAAGTCTAAAACAACGTTCATACTATTAGCTGAACATTGAGCATCTGCTAGTCAGAGAAACAGAGAATCCATTTTGTTGAACACAAATTTCCTTGGTTACCATACTAAACCTATCGAGAAATAGTTATTTGCATATTGTTTCCACAATCAAATCCGACGTTACAAAAAACAATAAACCATTCTTTGAATAACTTCAATTCCTACAAAATACAAACTTTACGTAAAAGAACTAAATAACATCACCCTGCTCCTATCTAGTGATTAATCAAACACAATAACGAGTTCAGCTACATACTAATTCATTAAGCATAAGTTTTGCCCAATAAAAGGGATTTTTAAATCTCAACATACAGTAAAAAGAAATTCCGAGCTAAAAAGATCCAGCCAAAACACAAATCCTTATCCACCTACAACATAAACCTAATCATTCCTTACCTCGTCGTACTCCTTCTTATCGGCCTTGGGTGCCTTCAAGGGCTTAGCTTTTCCACCTAAAAAACGAAACACAATTTCATATTTCTGGGCTCGAAAATCCAAACGAAAGCTAACGAATTTCTAGGGTTTTTTACCCAATTTTATGGTTTACAAAAAATTGGAGTCGGAATTGGGAACTGAAACTTGAAAATCTAGGGTTTCAATCGTAAAGAACATACCTTGCTTGGAAGACATGGCTGCGATCTAGGGCAAAAGTCTTGCCCGGTTGGAATTGGGAGCGACGAAAAATTCACAGGACAACCCTAGTCGCAATAATACGCAGCTGCTCTTCTTTACGAGAGGCTGGAAAATCACCAATATATATTCGATATTGCACGCACTCATCACGTGCGTGTGTTAAGCCCATTTACTGGAGTCCACTACTTCCCTCCTTGCAACCGGCCCATGTCAGCCCTTTTATCACCATGCCCAAATAGCTAAGGTTCTCCTACGAGGAGTATAAATACGTAATAGAGAGACGAGGACAGATTACGAATGAAATGAATTAAAACTGCCTCTTTTTCCTCAAAACTCCTCTCTCTTTTCTCTTTCTAAATTCCTGCACTATTTCTGTTGAAGTTGCCATTTTTAGCCAACCTAAACCGATTGGGTGTACCAATTAGTATCAGAGCCCTTCGATCGATGGGCAAAAACACACAATCTGCTAGCTCTGACCCCGACGCAGTCACCATTGCAGTGGATGTTCGTCACGAGCACCTCCGTAACCAGGTCGAGGATGTCTGTGACACCATCGCCATTCTAGAAAATCAGCAAGCTTCATTCTAAAAGTCTCTTGAACAACTCAGCGACTTCAACACGGCCTTCCAAACTACCATGACTTCCTAGTTCGCATCTTTCCAAACCTTGCTGCTTGACGAGCTGCGCCACCTCAAATCAGCCCTCCCACCAACCCCGACCACCACCATCATACCTACTGCCACCCCGGCCACCTTTGTACCACCCACCGCCACACCTAACCCGAGATCCTCTACACCTAATCTCCAACCCTCTTTCTGCTCCCTTTTTCCTTCACCGAATACATCCTACATGGACTTTAGCCTTTCTAACCCACCCACCCTCAACCCACTACCTACTTACATCCCCTCAACCCGGCCTACTCCATCCCTTAATACTATCACAACTAGGCCTACCCACTCTCAATTGAACCCAGCCTCTTCCTCCAATTACTCACCATACCCTTACACCTACACCCACCCAATACCATATACTTCCCACTCCTTCCATGTTGCACTGTACCCCACCCTTATTTCTATTACCCAAACCCACCCAACACCATACATTTTCCAACACCCTCCCAATACTTTCAAACCCATCAAAATGGAACTCTCGCGTTTCAATAGGGAGGACCCTTACGGGTGGTTGGCCATGGTCGAAAGCTATCTCGACTATTACGAGGTCCCTCCTCACCAATGGGTCCTTGTAGCAACATGTAATTTTGGTGCAAATGCTTCTATATGGATGAGAGCTTTTGAACAAAGACATGGCAGAGATAATTGGGGTTTATTTGTTGATCTGTTGCTTCAATGTTTTGGTGGGGGTGATCAAGCAAACATTGAATCCCAGCTCATTCACATTCAACAAAAGGCTACTGTTGATGATTATTTGGCAAAGTTCACACGATTTTCTTACCAGGTAACTGATTGGATAGAAAACCAATTGAAACACGTGTTCTTGGGCTGTCTAAAGGAGGACATCTGTCATGATGTCCTTGCTCTCGAACACGAATCTTTACATTAAGCCCAGAAATTATCAAATTTTTTTGAAACTAAGCTGCAAGCCAAACGTTTTACCCGCCCCACTTTTCCCCGCCCCTACCTATCCCATACCACCATTTCCCATTCCTCTTTCCCTAACCCAACACCACCAACCACTACAAAACAACCATCCCTGTCTAATAGTGCATTCAAGCGCCTAACCTCAACTGAAGTATAGGATAAACAATGGAAAAATGAATGTTTTGGCTGTCATGAACAATATTCACCCATCCACAAATGCAAACCCCACTACTTATATTGCTTGACCCTACTCTGCATGAGGACGATTCTACAGAATTCCATGATTGCCGAAAGGAAAACACTATGGTAGAGGAGACCTCTTGTCACATGCTTGAACTGTTCTCCATTCTGGGTATTAATATCGGGCGACTAATGCGATTGAAAGGCTCAATTTCCTCCAAGCCTATCACCATTCTGATCGACTCCGGAGCCGCGTACAATCTCTTAAATCCCCACATTGCTGAACAGTTGGCCCTACCTATGAAATTCATCAATCCTGTGAAGTTCACCATAGCATCTCATGATCGTTATTCCTCTAAACGTGTTACTGATGTGACTCTCAAATTACAAGATTATATTATGCACGGCTCTTTCCTCTTACTCGATGTGTCTGGCTGTGACCTCATTTTGGGTGCATAATGGTTGGAATCCTTGGGATTCATTGGTTGGCATTTCAAACAGAAAACAATGATATTCTCTGTGGAAGGCCAAAGTTACACCCTCCAAGGCTTGATACCCTCAGCATCTTTATTTCCTACATACCATACGATGGATCACTTACTAGACAATCCTTATTCTTTTTTAGCCTCCATAGCCCCCACAGATACTACACTTACCCTACCCACTGACACTCATCCTACCTTTATCTCCCTCATTCACCAATATAAACACATATTTGCTAACCCATCAGGCCTTCCACCTAAAAGACCCATCGACCACAAAATACCCCTCCTACCCCATACCAACCCCATCAATGTTCGTCCATATCAGTATCCACACTATCAAAAGGCGGAGATTGAAAAACAAGTGCAGGAATTCTTAAATTCAGGTGTCATTCGCCCTAGCTCAAGCCCCTTTTCATCCCCGGTTCTTCTTGTCAAGAAGAAAGATGAAATTTGGCGCTTATGCATTGATTATCGAGCCTTGAATGCTACAACTATCAAAGATTGTTTTCCTATTCCAGTGGTGGATGAATTTCTCAATGAACTCACATGCGCCACAATCTTTTCGAAACTGGACCTCCGGTCCGGTTACCACCAAATTCAAATGAGCACTGAGGACATCGCAAAGACCACTTTTTGCACCCACGATGGACACTACGAATTCACGGTAATGCCCTTTGGCTTATCCAAAGCACCTGTCACCTTTCAATCCTTAATGAATTTGATTTTCCATTCTTACTTATGGAACTTTGTCTTAGTTTTCTTTGATGATATATTGGTTTATAGTCCTTCCATAGCTACTCACCTTTTCTATTTGGAGACAATTTTGGAGATTTTGTCTACTAACAGCCTGAAGGTGAAACTAAACAAGTGCTCATTTGGCCAAGAACAAATTACTTATTTGGGCCATATTATCTCTGGCAAGGGATTTGCTGTTGATCCATCTAAGATACAGGCCATCATAAACTGGCCCCGACCGACATCTCTCAAAGGCCTTTGCGGTTTCCTCGGCTTAACAGGTTATTACTGGAAATTCGTCAAGCATTACGGCTTACTTGCAAAACCCTTAACAAACATGTTGAAACAGGGCAGCTTCTCATGGTCACCTGACTCCATTAAGGCATTCGAAGCATTAAAGCATGTGTTATCCACAACACTGATACTCGCTCTACCAGATTTCTCAAAGTAGTTTGTCATTGAAATTGATGCATCAAGCAGTGGTATTGGGGCTGTTGTAAGCCCAGATGGTCATCCAATCATTTATCTGAGCAAAACACTTACCCTTGGACTTTCCACTTATGATAAGGAGATGTTAGCAATCGTCTTTGCCGTGCAACATTGGCGTCTTTATCTATTGGGTCAGCATTTCCGCATTATCATGGACCATTAACCACTTAAAACTTTTTCTGGGGCAACGAATTACAACACCTTAGTAGCAAAAATGGTTGGTGAAATTATTGGGGTACAACTATTCGGTTAAGTATAGATCGAGTCCTCAAAATAGTGCACTAGATGCTCTTTCAAGACAACAGGACCTACCGCTGTTAATAGGGCTTTCCACACCTATTTTTTATTGTATTCCTTAATCGCAACAGTCCTATGCTCAGGATCCGCAAATGAAAGAAATTTGGACCCTTTTAGCTCGAGCACCCAACACTTCAATCAAAGGTTTATCCATTATAAATGATGTGCTACACTACAAACAAAGAATCTTCGTTCCACTCACATCACAATGGTGGCCTAAACTCTTAGACGAATTCCATGCCCCTCTTCAAGGAGGTCACTTCGGCTTTCTTCGAACTTACAAAAGACTATCCAGAAATTTTTTGTGGCCAGGAATAAGGAAGGAAACAAAGAACTCTGTGGCTAAATGCACAGAATGCCAGCGCTAAAACATTGAGAATATACACCTTTGTGGGTTGCTGCAGCCCTTGCCCATCCCCACGGGCATCTGGCAAGATATATCTCTTGATTTCATAGGAGGACTTCCTCTCTCAAACGGGTATACAGTGATCCTTGTGGTGGTAGATCGCTTATCCAAATATGGACATTTTATTCCACTTAAACACTTATACACCTCTGCCTCTGTAGCTGATACTTTCATCAAGGAAATCTTCCGCTTCTATGGCATGCCTAAGTTGATCATGTCTAATCGTGACCCAATTTTCATCAACAATTTTTGGCAAGAGTTTTTTAAACTCCAAGGCAGCAAATTGTGCCCAAGTTCAGCCTACCACCCTCAAATGGATGGGCAAACAGAAATTCTCAATCGCACTCTGGAACGTTATCTCCGCTGCTTCTCAACTAACAAACCCATCAAATGGTCTTCTCTCATTCCTTGGGCCAAATGGTGGTATAATACCAGCTTCCAATCTGCCATCAAAATGTCTCCATATCAGGCTGTTTATAGCATTGAACCACCATCCATTCGCATGTATATGCCAGACTCCACTACGGTTCACTCCGTTGATGCTACACTCCAGGATAGGGACATGTTACTATGTCTTTTGAGAACAAATTTGCACATGGTGCAAAACTGAATGCGACAAGTCTATAATAAACAGCGAACCGAGCTGGAATTTAACGTTGGTGACTGGGTTTATCTTAAGCTTCAACCATATCGTCAACAATCAGTGGCTACTTGATCAGCAAACAAGTTGGCACCCAAATTCTATGGGCCTTTTCAAATTACTCAACG
Source organism: Pyrus communis (assembly GCF_041283825.1). NCBI lineage: Eukaryota > Viridiplantae > Streptophyta > Magnoliopsida > Rosales > Rosaceae > Pyrus > Pyrus communis. Next base: position 15,205,623 of record NC_142573.1, read on the forward strand.
CATCGGTTCCGTCGCTTATCGCCTTCTCTTACTTTCAGATTCCAAGATCCACCCCGTATTTCACGTGTCTCTCCTCAAACAGAAGATTGGTAGTGCTGCAACTCCACTTTCAGTTTTGCCTCCTATCGACTCCACTGGGTTCTTACACTGGCAACCAGAAAAAGTTCTCGACATGGGCTTGTCCAAGAAGAAAAATAAAGCTATGACCAAATGGCTGATCTAGTGGGCTGGCCTACCCACTGAAAACGTTACCTGGGAAGAAGCTGACGAAATCTTGGCCCGTTACCCATATTTCAAGGCCTGAAGACATGCCTCTTCTCAAGGGTGAGGGAGTTGTTAAGCCCATTTACTGGAGTCCACTACTTCCCTCCTTGCAAGTCCATGACAGCCCTTTTATCACCATGCCCAAATAGCTAGGGTTCTCATACGAGGAGCATAAATATGTAATAGAGAGACGAGGACATATTATGAATGAAAGGAATTAAAACTGCCTCTTTTTCCTCAAAACTCTTCTCTCTATTTTCTCTTTCTAAATTCCTGCACTATTTCTGTTAAAGTTGCCATTTTTAGCCAACCTGAACCGATTGGGTGTACCAGCGTGAGGCAGCTCTGTCTTTTGATCTGGCACAAGTCAATCCTTTTGGTCATCTATCTATAATAACTATTTTGGAAGCAATATTCCAAGTGCCAATGGATCAGTTCACTTAGTCCACTTGAGCTCTCAACAGCATGAGGGTTCCTATTTGTTGGGTATTTCATGGGTACTTGGGAACTTATATATCCTGGAAGCAATATTCCAAGTGCCAATGGCCTGTTTGTGAAGTGGAACTATCCTATCATCTGGTGTAAACTGTACTTGTGTGTATGTGCGCGTGAGCGGGATGCACATACACATGCACATACCAAACTAGGGATCTCTAATACACTCTTGCTTCTTGTTGATTGCATTGTCCTTACTTAACATCTTTTGATTGAGTTCTTATAAGTGTACACGGGTGTCTTGCCAATAAGTTAACAAGATTTCAAGCAATGAAATCGCTCAACCAATTTTGTGATTTGTCAGCTAAACATATATGAAATGAGTTGTCCTTCCAACATTGTGTTGTCATAGGTTAAGGCAGCATTGAGAGGTATTTTTGCTTATTCATGCTCAAACTATTGAAAAATCCAACACTTTCTGTACTCAAGTTCAGAATACAAGGTGCACTGGTTCGTTTGACCTGGTGCTTGTTGCATGATTCATTAGTCTGCTTCACTCTCCATCCTAACCTACAAGTAACCGTTATCTAAATATAATCTTAGATATAGCATATGCATTCTGGAATGGTGTTAATGGGAAAATGTTAAGGTTCTATTGTCACTCGATAAGGATTTCATCGTAGATTACAGTGGGAAGGTTAAACATGTTCTTAATTCCGTAGTTATATTCGCCATTAAAATTTTTTCCCATGCATCGTATGGATTATTAAGTATAGGATTGAGTAATTGTAAATTTAGATATGCTTATCTTGTGTGCATTTTCTTGACATTGAAGGAATGGGAACGGCCGAAATATGCTAGGAGACCAGATATATTTCCCCAGCAATGAAAACACCTTTACCGCCTCCACAGCCAGCAGATCCTCCCGAAGAAGACAAAGAAGAGGAAGAAAAGAAAGAGGAGGAAGAAGGGGATGAAGATCCAGACAAAGAAACCCCAGAAGACCCAGGGCAGCAGTAGATATGCATCAAACCAGAGTTTGTGGAGCATATTTCACTTGTATGTGCTACTGCCTTGTGCGTTTCAAAGCTTTGCCAAGTAGCGGATACGAGTGCATCTGGTATAACACTTGTTGCTACTTATATATATATATATATATATATATATAAATAGCAATGCCTTTCTGTTAAGGAAATCAAAATCTTGGTTAATCAGAGTTGCGGGATTTTTGCGTTGTTTCATATTATGTCTCCATTACACAAAAACAGATCAGCAGGTTGTGCGATATAAGAGTATCAATCTCGAAACCTCATTGATATTTTTGAGAATAACAAACCAAAGCAAACAAGGTAACACTGCAAAGACAGCTCAAAAAGACAGATCAGAAAAGCTTCAGATTAGACAAACTCAATTTATTTAGACTGGGTCATAATGTTACACACTGAAATTCACTCAAGCTAGATCTAGCGCACATTAGAAACTAGACCATCGCATAAATTGAGAGACGTCGACACAATCGAGTTCATAATTACAGGACAAGATCGATATATTGTATCCCAGCTTGGGGTTGGATAAACCCACTCATTTCTTCCCACTTTTCTTGAGCCCAGCACCTCCGAATGACCCCTTCTGTTGTGCCTTGGCTCTAAGCTCCTTCAGTGCCTGTTTATCACAAGCATGATAATTTCATCAATAATCTATCAAAACACTTGATAAAGGAGCCTAGTTACAGTAAAAATAAACCTACCTTTTCCTCATCTTTTTTCTTCTGAAGGTTGGCCAAATCGGACTGCACAACAGGAGATAAAGATTCTTATTGCAAGGGATATAAAAAGTAAGTTTAAAAACCACTGAAAAGTAAGCTAACTACTTCAGAACTTGAACAAGTATTTGTCCAACCATGAACTTCAATGCACGGTGATATAACCATGGGCAATAATAAGTATAAAGATTCAAATCTAAGTGCAGTTGAGAACAATTCAGCTAACATTGTTTCAGCAGCTCCTTTGCTTCTCAATTCAAAACATGCAAGATTTCATAGAGTGGCAAAGGAGTCATCAAATAGCATAGCATGTAATGTACAAGGTAACACAAAATATGCTCAGGTTTGGGTGTCGGGGGAACGGGGCAGAGACAGCGTTTTTCAAACTACAAGTCTAAAACAACGTTCATACTATTAGCTGAAGATCGAGCATCTGCTAGTTAGAGAAACAGAGAGAATCCATTTTGTTGAACACAACCATACTAAACCTATCGAGAAATAGTTATTTGCATTATTGTTTCCACAATCAAATCCGACGTTACAAAAAACAACATACCATTCTTTGAATAACTTCAATTCCTACAAAATACAAACTTTACGGAAAAGAACTAAATAACATCACCCTGCTCCTATCTAGTGATTAATCAAACACAATAACGAGTTCAGCTACATACTAATCCATTAAGCATAAGTTTTAACCAATAAAAGGGATTTTTAAATCTCAACATACAGTAAAAAGAAATTCCGAGCTAAAAAGATCCAGCCAAAACACAAATCCTTATCCACCTAAAACATAAACCTAATCATTCCTTACCTCGTCGTACTCCTTCTTATCGGCCTTGGGTGCCTTCAAGGGCTTAGCTTTTCCACCTAAAAAACGAAACACAATTTCATATTTCTGGGCTCGAATATCCAAACGAAAGCTAACGAATTTCTAGGGTTTTTAACCCAATTTTATGGTTTACAAAAAAATTGGGAATTGAAACTTGAAAATCTAGGGTTTCAATCGTAAAGAACATACCTTGCTTGGAAGACATGGCTGCGATCTAGGGCAAAAGTCTTGCTCGGTTGGAATTGGGAGCGACGACAAATCCACAGGACAACCCTATTCGCAATAATACGCAGTTGCTATTATTTACGAGTGGTTGGAAAATCACCAATATATAGTCGATATCGCACGTGCTCATCACGTGCGTGAGGCGGCTCTGTCTTTAGATCTGGCACGAGTCAATCCTTTTGGTCATATACCTATAATAACTATTTTGTAATAGGAGGTATCATGTACTATTTGTTAACACGATACGACATTAAGGTATCGTTTTGTATGCAGACGGGACTGGACGGAACGGAATGGGACGGGACGGGACAGGACGGAACGGAACGGAGCGGGAGCAAAGATGCCCTCGGATGGAAACAAGGAGGAAGAAGAAGGAGACGGAGAGGTTATAATTTTGTGTTCCACGAATGTGGAACGAGTCGTTCCAGGGGGTGAGGTGGAACGAAAATTCACCCAAATCTCGTCCCGTGGAACAGCTCGTTCCACCCGTTTAAGGCGCACCAAACCTGGGACAGAACGCCTTGTCCCACTCTGTTCTGTCCCGTCCCACGTACCAAACGGTACCTAAAGGAATCGACTTATTAGCGGTTTGTCAAAGTACGTATCACATGGGGTAAAAATAAAATAAAATTTTCTGTACCTGCAAGATAGAATGATTAGCGAATACCACATAGTGTCTAAATGAATTGAAAGCAACAAACTTTCATCAATTTGCTTAAAACAATCAAAGTTCCAAATTTATACTGAGTTAGGCTTAAGCAAATTAAAACAAATGAACTTTGACCAAAACCTTGAAATTGGTTTGAAGCTCTGGTTTAGAGTGAAGATTTTCTTGAGAGTTTTGATATTTTTTGGTTGAAATGGGAGAGGATATGAATCAAAATGCAACGTTTGTTTGCTTATGTATTATGGTTAATCCTAACAACTTGGTAGAAATAATTGAATTACGTAAGATTTGATTGGTAAGTCATAAGTATGGGGATTTAAGACAAATCCAAAACTCAAATATGTTCAGTTGAAAGACAACCATGCCTTCCGTGGTTGATCCATCCTTTCAAACACTAATTGCTCGTATAATACCTTGAACCGCAAATATTGGTTTATCGTGATGGATAGGGCATTCATTTGCAACTCAGGATTTAAATCATCACTTTTTATTTAGTCTAGTTTATTAAAGTAATATCTCTTTTAACAAAAATCGCTTCAGTCCTACTTGGATTTTATAAAAAGGAGAGATTTTCCAATGGGCTAGGAATACGGGATGATACACCATATGTTATTACATAAGTAGTGTGAAGTTTTTCTTTTCAAGTGTCTCTCTACTTGTATAATGACCTATGACGTATATGCACGGGTTTCGGACACACGAAAAAATATCTCCTTAAAAAAAAATAAAAAAAATAAAAAAAAAACTAATTGGGCCAATCCACACTATTTTAAAGTATTGAAACAAGGCTCAATTATTTTGAAGTCCAAAGCGATATTGGGGTGCTATGAGTAGGCCCAATTCTAGTTTAGGCCGAAGAATTGAAGAATCCTAACCTGATAATCCCACAAGCTTATAGTTAAAATAACTGCATCCCATCCATGAGCAACTAGTCCACCTTAAGCCCATCCCAACGAATGTCACTAGAACAAGGCTTCATGTTAATCTTCAGTTTACTGTTGTTTTTTTTTTTTTGGATTACAATTTTCAATGTAGTTATTGTGAGGTTAAGTTTACCATCTCTTAGAGTAATTTCACTGGGGAACTGATAGGCTAGCACCCAGCCAAAAAAAATGGCTCGGCACCTAGCCTTTCCCCTCCAGCCCAGCAGATAGGCTGGCACTCAGCCCAAGCCAGGCAAGAGACTGGCTCAAAATCGACAAATCCAGATGCCGGGCCATCTGATGTCAGCTGGGCCATCAACCGTGACAACCTCCGATTCCGAGCTGCAGCATAACAGAACAACGAGAAACAAACCCAGAAAGCAACCTGGCAAACCAAGAAAAACCCATATCACAATTTGCAATACCGAGCTCAAGAAATTAATTTTCTGAAAATTTGGATAGGAAAAGGAGGCCACCTTCCAATAGAACCCATGAGGAAAAACAAGTTTTTGTGAGATTTGTTGGCTGTTTGGTTAATTTTCCGAGAAAAACCAGCTGAGGATGGAAAAGGTGGGCCGAGGAACCTTACTGCTGCTATGGTGTTTTATTTTTCTGTGGGGAAGACCAAAAGAGTTCCTTAAATCCGAATGGAGAGAGAGAGAGAGAGAGAGAGAGAGAGAGAGAGAGATGTAGAGGGAGGTTCCAGGGGAGTGGTGCGACATGGTGAGGTTTTGAGGGGGAGTGGGAGCGATGGATTAAATGGGGTTTAATAAAATTGATAATATTTTAATAAATCAAATTATTATTTTATAATAAAAAATAATAATATTTTAATAAAATTGACTAGGCTATTTAGTTTTAGGAATGAAGATGCTCTTGGCCTATTACGGTTTATTGGGGTCTATCACTGTTCATTGAGTGCATAAATACGCTAGGTGCTGGCGTGAAGTCTTTAGGGGTGGAATTGCTCTTAATGCAAATAATATTGTTTGTTCGAACTTTTTTGTAAAAAAAAAAAAAATAAAAAAACCGAATTGAAAATTGAACTCGTTTGATATCAACTATCATTTATCAATAAAAAAAAATGAAACAAAAACTAAAAATGAAATAATTTTCAAATTCCCTTACAAAAACAATGTTCATATTTTTTTTTGCCGTAGAACAATGTTTTTGTTTTTTTTTTTTTGTTGACAACGGAGAACAAAGCTTTGGAAAAAAAAAAAAAGAGACAACTACTTTAAAATATCACGAAGTCAAGTGACTCCAACTGTATCAACTATCAAGAACCTATAAAATATAAAAAAAATGGAAGATGACAAGCATCTATGGTCCTCAAAATTTAAAAAGAGTTTGATGACTCTAGTACTAATGTATATAAAAATGTTACGTACTATAATAGGCCCATGTGTTTTGGTTCAATACGGAATATTTCTTGGTCCCGAAAACTTTGGGGCTCACAGGAAATTAAGTGGCATGTAAGAATTAATTTTTTTTTTTTTTTTTGTCAACATGGAAGAATTAATTGGGTAAACTATTAACTACGATTGCCTCCTTGTTTTTCAAGTCTACGTGTTCCATAAGTTTTCTTCCTTACCAAGTTAGAGCTCCTTCTTTATATAAAAGACGCTTTTTGTCACAAAGAAGACAACGGTTGACTCAGTTCTTTTTGTTGTATTGCTTTCACTGTGTTAAAAAAAAAAAAAAGCCCGCTTCGTGCATTTGTTGGGTTTTTTTTTTTTTTTTTTTTCCTGGGAACTTTGTTGGCTGGTTATATATATATATATACACACAGATATATAGTGTGGGTGATCGATATGCCCTAGGTGGGGCATTATTCACGAGGCCGAACAACTTTCAGGAGCTTTTGTCCTGGGTTTCTCAGTCCCTTTCTGCACCTTCAACATTTGATTCTACTGTAAAATCCAAATCACATCTCTCTCTCCCTCAGTGTCTGTGACTCATTATTATTTTTATTTTATTGGTTTACGAATATATTAAACAAGATTCTTTCATCTCCAACGTCACGATTCTTCCTTCTTTGTCAACCCATCTTCTTCTTCTTCTTCTTCTTCTTCTTCTTCTTCTCATGATCAATCCATCACCATGGTATGCTCTCTCTCTCTCTCTCTCTCTCTCTCTCTCTCATATGTATATGTTTATTGGCATGCAGTCTTCTTTCTCTTTTTCTACTTTAATTTAATATCAGCAAGATTTGTGGTACCCTTTTGTGTTTGAATGTTTGAATGCATGTGTGTCACTCGGATGATTTCAATCATTTGATTATGTGTGCTTTGCTTAATGCCACTGGTTTTCACTCAACATGGATTCATTTCTAGTAATTGCCATCTAATTCTCGAAGATCATAGTTTGGACGCAGCAGTAAACATGTACCAATTTTGAAATTATTATTTTGTCATATATAGTAGTTAAATACATCTGATCAATACTTTCGAGTATTAGGTATATGCAAGTAATTTCATGTATATATTAGGCCTGAAACTCCCTCTCGAGTCTCGACCGGTTAAAATTTTAGGAGTCTGAAAATTAAGCTGATTAAAAGTCTTTAACAAGTTCAAAATTTGGCTATTTTTTAAAATGTTTATTTTTAATCAGTGGCAAGTAAACATTTTGGTTAATAACAATTTTGACAGCCTGTAATGCGAGTGATGCTTGGATCACTGGTGAGCCTTGTGACGGCATTGATATCCCGGCCGGCAGCTACTACCACAACCTTGCTCTACCACAGTGATCTCCTCCCTCGAAATTTCAACTCACGGCAAAGGCGGTTAGAGCGATTGGTTCAACGAGACTATCTCGTTCAAGAAAATTGCCTTTTCAGCTCTCTCATTAACGTTTTGAGATGTTTTTGGTAGCATACAACTTGTATATATAACACAACATGCGTTTGGGTTAATCACTGTCACGTGATCGTTAGGGTTTTTGTTTGTATAACATGGTGTGGTGGCAAATGACACCATACTTGTGGAGTTGAGTTGGCAAAAAATTTCCTTATGTAATATGCCTTGAGCGAATGCTGATTTTGCTTGGTTGAACCTCTTTCTGTACCTTCTTCTTTTTTTTTTTCTTTTTTTTTTTGTTTTTGTTTTTCGTTTTTTGAAGAGTTTAGGTGCGTAGAATTTGGAGTTTTAGGTGCATGGTTTTCTCAATTAATGGGTTGGCCTGTTGGCACTAATACAACAATAATGAAAATATTATGCTAAACACCGAAAAGAAAAAAGGACTAAAACAAAGAAGAAGAAATCAACAAAAGTTGGGGATTGGGCTGAAAGATTATCTTAAATATCCTATTTGGGCTGCCATTTACTGCCCTAACTTGGTTCACAACTCACGAAATCCGGGTTCTAGACATTCAAATATCATTTGGTTGGTGATTCAATTCCGTTTTGAGTGTTCAGTTAATACTTGGTGTGATGCCAATCGAATATTCCATACTTTGTTGTATCCTGGAAGTGACTTGCCAAGAACCCTTTAGCAAACTCATTCGAGTGGAGGCAAATAACACTTTAAGGAAACGATTCAAGTCGTACCTCAAAGTCATCATTCAGATTATTCTCTATATTTCTATATTTACTCTAATAATCTTAAAGTGTTATTTTCATCATGGAGAACAAGTCTGATAACATGGCTTTGAAGATTATCAATCAAGATGTCTACAAGCTAGAAAAATTTGATGGATCAAACTTCACCCGATGGAAGGATAAGGTGCGTTTCATGCTTACCATTCTAAACGTCATTTATGTGTTGGACTCGAAATTGGAGCCTATTCGTGAACCAAGTGACGAAGACTCAGACAAAATAGTTGCTGATCGAAAGAAGTGTGAAGAAGATGAATTGGTATGTCGATGATACATCTTGGGCACATTATCTGATTACTTATATAACCTGTACGCACACATTCTCCAAATGAAATATGGGAAGCACTCAAACACAAGTACACAACAGAGAAAAGAGGTACCGATAAATTTTTAAAGTTCAAATATTATGAGTTCACTATGTTTGATAACAAACTCATCCTAGACCAAGTTCATGAATTATTGGTCTTGGTCTCAAAGCTTCGTGAACTTAAAATAGTTATTCCGGATCTTATGATAGTTGGGGCTATTATGGCAAAATTACCCAAAACATGGAATAATTATAGAAAGAAACTTCTACACATGGTGGAAGATATTAGTTTGAAGGATTTGCAAAAGGGTATTCAAATTGAAGAAGAAACTCGAAATCGTGATAAGAATTTTGCAAATCAAGATTTCTCCAAAGTTCACATTATCGAAGGAAACAAATACAAAAAGAACTTCAAAGTCAAAATTGACAAAGGGAAGTTTAAAAAGACCAATTCCAACAACAATCAAAAGAATGCAAATGGTGTCTGCTACCATTGTGGAAAGAAAGACCATTACATTTGTGATTTTAGACACAAAAAAAAAAGTGAGGAATATGCCAATAAGACTAATAGCGCAAATATGGTGGAAAACTCTGGAATTGATAACATTGTTGCAATGGTATCAATGATGCATATTGGCATGATTACCGAACTGAATATGGCAGCGGCAATAAAATCCTCTGATTGGTGGCTCGACTAAGGAGATACTATACATGTGTGCAATGATAAGGCACAATTTATGACATATGAAGCATCAACGGACAATCAAGAGGTTTTAATGGGGAATCATGATTCCGCCAAAGTTCTAGGAAAAAGAATCGTTGAACTTCAGTTTACTTCTAGGAAGAAATTGACGTTGCTTAATGTACTGCATGTTCCAGAAATTAGAAAGAATCTTGTGTCTGCAAATTTATTATGTAAGAACGGTATAAAGACTGTTCTAGAGTCCGACAAGTTAATAATGTCGAAAAATGGAATGTTTGTTGGGAAGGGGTATCCTTGTGATAGGATGTTCAAACTAAGTATTAATAATAAAGTGAATTCTTCTGCTTATATTGTTGAATCTCCCTCTCATTTATGACATTTACGTTTAGCACATATAAATTTTAGATCTTTAAAATACATGCGCACACTTGGTTTAATTGCTTGCAATGATGATTATAATGATAAATGTGAAACATATATTCAAGCGAAAATGACTAAGAAACATTTTCCAACTGCTAAAAGAAACTTAATACATTTTGACATATGTGAATTTAATGGTGTTTTAACAAGAGGAGGAAAAAGATATTTGATCACATTTATAGATGATTGTTCTAAGTTCACTTTTGTTTATTTATTGTCTAATAAAGATGAAGCCTTTGAGTGTTTTAAGCGCTATAAAGTTGAAGTTGAAAACCAAAAAGGAAGGAAAATTAAATGCCTTCGTAGTGATAGAGGTGGTGAATATTTTTCACATGAATTTGATATTTTTTGTGAAGAGCATGATGTTATACATCAAAGAATTGCACCCTATATACCACAACAAAATGATTTGGCAGAAAGAAAAAATAGGACACTCACTGAAATGATTAATTCTATGATGATTAATGCTAATACTCCAAAATATTTATGGGGTGAAGCATTGTTTACTGCATGCCACACACATAATAGAATTACATCTACGAAGACACATGTGTCACCATATGAAATTTGGAAAGGAAGAAAACCAAATTTGTCATATTTGAGAGTATGGGGTTGTGTGGCCTTTTACAAGGCATTGGACCCTAAGAGATCCAAGTTGGGTCCAAGAGGAATTAAAAGCATATTTGTAGGATATGCAGATTCAAAGGCATATAGGTTGCTTAATTTAGACTCAAATACAATAGTTGAGTCTAGAGATGTCGAATTTATAGAAAATAAATTCTATAACGACTACTCAATGTCTGGAAAAGAGAATGATCAAACACTTTTCTCTAATCCAGCTAGTAGTCATTCTCAAGGTGAGAAAAGAAAACAGTTTGAAACTGTTAATGAACCAAGGAAAAGCCAAATAGTAAGAAAAGCAAAGACTCTAGGCTCTGATTTTATTTCGTCTCAATCTAATGTATTTTTAGGAGGGGTGGAGTCAAACTAAGATTTTAAAGGATTTTAAAAGTGATAAATTTGATAGGATTTAGGCCTGGTTTGGTACTGAAGTGATTCTGAAAAAAGCTGGTATAAAAAAAAGCTGGGAGCTGTTTTTGTGTTTGATAAACATTCAACTTCAGCTTTTTTTCACAGTTTTGGGTGAAAAAAAGCCAAAAACAAGAAGTTGCAAAACCCAGCTTTGAAAAACCGGTTTTTTTTCACATCTGTTTTACATAAAAGTTTATCAAACACTATAATACTGTTTTTTTTTTTTTTCAAAAGCACTTTTACAAAAAAGTTTACCAAACATTCTGCTGCTTTATTTCACAGCTGCTTATTCTCACAGCATAACATAAGCAGTTTTTTTTCAAAGCACAGCAATACCAAACCAGCTCTTAAGAGGATTAAGGCCTGGTTTGGTACTAAGGTGATTTTGAAAAAAGCTGGGAGCTGTTTTTGTGTTTGGTAAACATTCAGCTTCAACTTTTTTTCACAGTTTTGGGTAAAAAAAGCTAAAAACAAGAAGCTGCAAAACCTAGCTTTGAAAAACTGACTTTTTTTCACATTTGTTTTATATAAAAGTTTACCAAACACTATAATACTACTCTTTTTTTTTATTTTTTATTTTTTTTCAAAAGCACTTTTACAAAAAAGTTTACCAAACACTCTGTTACTTTATTTCGCAACTGCTTATTCTCACAACACAGCAGAAGCAGCTTGTTTTCAAAGCACATCAATACCAAACCAGCCCTAAAGACTCCTACAAAATTCATATGGATTTTTAAAGAATTTGAATGGATTGTGGTGGAAGGATTTGAAATCCTAGGTGTAACATCCCACATCGCCCAGGGGAGTAATCCATAAATGTATATTCTCATCCCTACCTAACACGAGGCCTTTTGGGAGCTCACTGTCTTCGGGTTCCGTCGGAACTCCGAAGTTAAGCGAGAAGGGGCTAATGTAATCCCATGATGGGTGACCCACTGGGAAGTTGCTCGTGAGTTCCCAAAAACAAAACCGTGAGGGCGTGGTCGGGGCCCAAAGCGGACAATATCGTGCTACGGTGGTGGAGCGGGCCCGGGAAGTGATCCGCCCTGGGCCGGGATGTGACAGTTTGGTATCAGAGCCTAACCCTGGCCGAGTGCGTGCCAGCGAGGACGTCGGGCCCTTAAGGGGGGTGGAGTGTAACATCCCACATCGCCCAGGGGAGTGATCCATAAATGTATATTTTCATCCCTACCTAACACGAGGCCTTTTGGGAGCTCACTGGCTTCGGGTTCTGTCGGAACTCCGAAGTTAAGCGAGAAGGGGTTAGAGTAATCCCATGATGGGTGACCCACTGGGAAGTTGCTCGTGAGTTCCCAAAAACAAAACCGTGAGGGAATGGTAAGCCCAAAGCGGACAATATCGTGCTACGGTAGTGGAGTCGGGCCCGGGAAGTGATCCGCCCAGGCCGGGATGTGACACTAGGGGTGGATTCTTTGTAGTATTGGTTATATATACCTTTGGCTCTCAAATCCCATAAAATCCACAACTTATTGAAATCCTCCAAAATCTTAATTTTTTGAATACGCTTAGATTTGGATGGATTTTAAAATCCTTTAAAATCTTTTAATTGACTACACCTAGATTTTAAAGGATTCTAAAATCCTTTAATTGACTACACCTAGGTTTGAATGGATTCTAAAATCCTTTAAAATCTTTTAATTGTTGAAAATACTAGTGGGTAATGAATGCCCACAGTATTGAATACCTGCCACAACATTGAAAACATTGCCAAAGGGTTGAAAACCTTGGCAGAATATTGATATGTGGAGATTATATTGTGTGCTTGGAGTTGCTCTATAAATAGAGCACTCCGTATGCTTTGAAAAAGAAGAGCACAGAGAAAAAGAGAAGAGGGAAGAGAAAGAGAGGAAGAGGAGATGAGAGAATAAATAGAGTTATCTTTGTACTCTTATTATTCCAATTATAATGAAAGCACCACTACTGCCCGAGGACGTACTCCAGTCACACTGACTGTAGAGGAACCTCGTAAAATTTGTGTCTTGTTTTATTTATTCCACTGTACACACACTGTCGATTTTACAACACGTTATCAGCACGAAAAGCTCTCATGTCAGTGGAAAGCACAACGCTATAAATCCGGTGAAGCACTATCCACCTCTCACCTCCGTCATCTAAAATCTCACAGAATAAAAGGTATGTCCATTTTTCGTCTCTCCCACTGCGCCAGAAGCGCCCCACCGAATTCCGGTGAGAATTGAAATTTACGACCTGAAGTCGTCACGAGATGAGAAAACTCGTACTTGACAACTGGTTTCCAGAGATCCAGAAGAATCTCATCAGACTTGGAAACCCAGATCACGTTGTTTTCGACGGATCTTGAGAACTCCCATGAATACTTGATTGTTTGAGATGGTGATGGCAAGAATGAATCCACACATGCCTCCCTCTCTTGTGCCTTCGTCAACCCCATTGTCATCTATGTCTCTGTAGGGAGGTTCTTGCTTAACGATGCCATGTTCCCTGGGTCATGCAAGAACCACGCCAGTCTCTGGTAGCCTTTTGGATTGAATTGATTTTTGGGAAACCTCCATAACTACCCAGCTGGCCTTGTGTTTCGAGACTGGCAGAGACAGAGAAGGAAGAAAAATAATAGAAAAAGGGGGTGGAATGGCAAGGCACATGTGAAGAAGAAAAAAAAGGAGATGTTGACTGCAACATAAGAAAATATATATATATATATATATATATATATATATATATATATATATATATATATATATATATATATATATATATATAAAGGATCAGAATGGTGCATGACACCATTTAGTCAAAATGATATAAATGGTTTCTGTTGGTGCATGGCACCATGCTACAGAAATAAGAAAAGTAAGGTTTGAATAAGTGCTGACAAAAGAAAGAAAAATAATAAATAAAAGGAGGTATGATACTTCTTGTTATTTATGTGAATTGGTGTTGGTTTAAAACCCTTTCACAAGTTCTATTTACTTTAAAGCAATTTATTTATCATGGACGGTTTTACCGCCTACCGCTTTAAGTTTTGATTTATGTGAATGGTGCTGAATTAAAGCCCTTGTCACAAGCTATATTTACTTAAATGCAATTTATTCATTATGGCTGGAATTATCGCCTATTGCTTTAATTTATTTATTGTACTTCTTTTTGTTACGATGAGTACATACTGGACCCGAAGTTCCTTGATCAGATCAGAACCTGCAGTTTCTTGATCCTCATCAAATAAAAATGATTGGACCTGAAGTTCCATCAAACAAAAAGATCGGGTATGAAGTCCCTTGATCTCCAAGATCAGGACATGAAGTTCCTTGATAAGTAACTTAAGTTTGAAGTGCCTTAGTGCCTCAACTTAATTGCAATAAAAGCCATAAGAATCTTAGTCTACAGACTATTAAATAAGGACCAGAAGTTCCTTATGTCCATACTCAAAAATGGTTTAGCAGAAACATTTATTAAGCGGATGAAATTGATTACCCGCGTTCTGCTGATGAAAATGAAATTGCCAAATTTTCTACATGGAACATGTCATTTTACATGATGCATTATTGATTTGGTTGAGACCTGTTGACAACCATCAATACTTCTCAGTACAACTCGCGTTTGGGAACCAGCCAAACATTATACATTTACGAGTTTTTTGGTTGTGTTATCTATGTGCCTATTGCACTGCCACAACATACTGAAATGAAGCATCATTGCGGATTAGACATTAATGTTGAACATCATCTATCATTCAATATTTAAAACCCCTGACTGGGGATATATTTACCGCGTGGTTTGCGGACTGTCATTTTGATAAGACAATTTTCCCGCCGTTAGGGGGAGACAATAACTTCGTTTCAGAAGAACGATGAACAAATATCATTCCAGAAGAATGATGAGAAAAAACCGTTCCAGAAGAACGAAGAGAATTTGTCGTATTTTGATTCATGAAGCAATCAATATACAAACAAAGTGAGAATAATTGAATGATGCAACGATATGCAGATCAAATGCTAGATGCATTTAATGATGCAACGAAAGTGATAAAATCACATATGCTTGCTGCAAATGTGCCTACAAGAATTAATGTCCCTGTTGGACAAAATAATATGGCAGCAAATGATTTATCTGTTACACGCCTGAAGCGTGGCAGATCCTTAGACTTAAAAGGTTCAGTCCTTCGAAAGAAGAAGAATATGACACTACTGAACTATTGCATAACTGTCGCATGCCAGACGCATGACAGTTGTTGCAAGGATACTTGTCCCGAAAAGGTCAATCCGCGGACATGGGAATATTGATGTCTCATGCATGAAGCATGATAGACGTATAGGTTCCAATGACTCAACTCCCGAAGTGGAGATTAAAATCCAAGCTCTATAACGCTCAAAAGGAGGTTATGATCCGCATTCTCTAAATTATAACTATCTTGGAAGAGATAGTGTAATGCCCTTGAAGAGGCAATGGATATCCAAAAGAAATAAAAAGCTTTTATGCATGCGCATGCACATGAGAATATGGGATCACAGATTGATGATAACCAATGGTAATTTTGGTTTTTAGCAGTAGCTACTAAATTCATCAATGAGCTGTGGTGATATTGAGTCACGTTTTTTTTCCATCAACAAAATTATGGGCCAAAAAATGGAGAAAGGCAAATTCCATTATAATTTTGTAAGAACGTGGAAAAATAGACCTATATACTTGGATACAATACAAATAGCCAAAAGATGTTGAACCTATAAGGTTACATATGGGCATTTGTAATACCTTGAAATACACTCATATGATAAGACACAGGGTTGGAAACGAGTTTATATAAATGGAGAATTATATACGAAGGGTTATGAGTCGCCTACATCATATCTCCATAAGTAAATCCTTCAAATATACATTGAAGCAAATTGCTCTGTATAAATTCTAGAGGAAAATGTGTCATGAAATGTAGAAAATCCCTGAAGGATTCAAATTGCTTGAAGAAAGCCCCGGAAGGGTAAAGCATAAATTATGTACTCAATACCAATGAATGGTATAAATTGCCTTAGTGAGTACTTCCATTATGGTATTGTTGCAACATACTAAAATCTCTTGCAAGAGTTGATGATATTAAATTGGGACTCCTGAAGAGTCAAGAAAGATTATAAAGTGTTGAGAGAAATATTGTCTCGAACTGCAAAATCGAACAATATGCCAACACGAATCTTATCCATGATGTTTATGACATTAAAAAATCATATGGATTGAAGATTATGAGTTGAATACTCAAATGATTTAGACACTGAGAACAATCATTTATCTTCGCGAGGGGTAAAGATAAATTGATATTTGGTCCAGAAGTATCACATCTTAGTGAAATATATGCTTTATTGTATTTAACACAATACACTGAATGAAATAAAGCTTATATATTAATATCTCTGAGAAATTACAGACACATGAGTTAAAACAAACAAAAGGGAACCTTCACAAAGGTTTCTCATGTGAAGCCTCAGTACTCGGAAGTACCCTAGAAGGGGAAGACACCAGAAGTTGATTATTTGGAGTCTCAATACTTGGTGAAACTCCAGATAGCTAAGACAATGGATGTCTTTGGAATAAAGACTCGAACCCCCGATTGTCATTTTGAGTCCGACCTTCGGATTCCAGTAGCTGGTCGAACTTTCTTTTCATGCTTGAAGAGTAATTATTTGCAAGCATGTGTAACACTCTATTCTCATGCTTGAGCCCTCTAATCTCTTGTTTAAGACTTGCCACCTCAACCATTAATGATTCAACTTGATGAGTTCGAGCAAGTAAGCGCTGGCCCATATTGGATACAGAGCCCGCACATTGAACACTGAGAGCCAATGAGTCTTGAACGGCCTCCTAATCAGACCGGTTTGAAAGGATTCTGTTGTCCTTTGGAGTGAGAAGATTCCTGACTACCAGTGTAGCAGTTATGTTATCCTTCATCACAGAGTCCCCAACCGTAAGAGGACCATTAGAAGATGAGAAGGACGGGCGCCATATGTTATCCTGACGCTGCTCGTCTGTATCAATCTTGAGACTCAAATCTAAGCAAATGTTAGATGGGCAAGCCATTTTCAGAAATGATGAAGGAAGTCAGATAAAATCTCAGAAATGCAAGAAAGGGAAATTTTTGCAGGCAACAATTTTCTGAGTGTTTCTGAACAAAATTGATATCTCTATAAAAGGAGGGGCAACATGACCACTTATTCAAAAATCGAAGAGACACCGATTTTCAAATTTCAAAAGCCGGATTTCTCTGCATGACGTCTGTCAACATTTTCTCAGACGCAATCTCAGCTCTTGGATATCACGTGCAACTTTGTCAAAGATCTCTGATAAAGTTGAAAACGCGTGAATCTTACTGTTCTAATTACACCACAGTTGCTGACAAGAGTAAAGGCACATCACTACTACCTGCTATTGGGAAATCCATATATATGTCAACCTCTGTCCTCCATGGCAAGGCAGAATTGAAAAATATCTAACTCTTCCTCATTTCCGAGAATGCATCTTTCACAAAGTATCTCGAAATACTCAGTTTTCTTCCTCTCCGAGAATACCTCTACAAACAAGTCATACCAGAGTAAGAGTATCTCATATCATCAGGGACGAGAGCAAGAGTATCTCATATCATGCAATCTCCCTGTCCTTTCCTTTGTCCTTGTTCTTACCTGCCAAGACAAGGACAAAGAAAGCAATATGTCGGAACCTCCACTCAAACTTTCGCTGCCACCAAGAAGTGATGATCCATTCAAATACCAGGTTTGCATCCCACTCCTGTATCAAAGGACAAATACTACACGAGAAGATGCCAAACCTGCATAAGGAAAATACCACTTCTGCAAGGGGAGCAAGTAAGACAAGTGAAAATGATACATTGAAGCATGTGGAGACAACCACAACAAACACATGTCAGTTCATCCCCGACAAAGTCTAAGATCACTTATCACATGAAACTCTTCATGGTCCAATTTCATTCAAGATCAAGCCTAGACGGTCTTTGAAGAAATCACAAGTCCGATTCAAGATCAAGTGTCCACCACCCTTGAATCAAATTCAGCTCCAGATAAAATGGGTAAATTCAGACCTTTGGAGGAAGTCTAGCAGAAGACCCTCTAACCCAGTTCAAGAACAAGCATGTGGAAAGTTAACAACAAGTGAAACACCTCATTCGGCAACTATCACCGCTAAAAGACTAAAGCAGCAGGATCAATGATCAGCCTAAAGAATTTGAAGTCAGGGGGAGAAACTCATCAAGGGGGAGCATCCAAAAATAGATCAAGATTTTAACGAGGCAATTGATGTGATGTGTGAGCATTCAAGGGGGAGTGTTGAAAATACTAGTGGGTAATGAATGCCCACAGTATTGAATACCTGCCACAACATTGAAAACATTGCCAAAGGGTTGAAAACCTTGGCAGAATATTGATATGTGGAGATTATATTGTGTGCTTGGAGTTGCTCTATAAATAGAGCACTCCGTATGCTTTGAAAAAGAAGAGCACAGAGAAAAAGAGAAGAGGGAAGAGAAAGAAAGGAAAAGGAGAGGAGAGAATAAATAGAGTTATCTTTGTACTCTTATTATTCCAATTATAATGAAAGCACCACTACTGCCCGATGACGACTCCAGTCACACTGACTGTAGAGGAACCTCGTAAAATTTGTGTCTTGTTTTATTTATTCCACTGTACACACACTGTCGATTTTACAACATTAATTGACTACACTATGATTTTAAAGTCTTTTAAAATCCTCTCAAATCCAAATTTGACTACACCCCCCTTAGTCGAAGGAAATAGAAAAAAGGTTCTTAAAAAAAATACCCATATTGTTGAATGTTGAGGATGATCCTAAAAGTCTAAGCAAAGTAACGACTTCAAGAGATGCAGCCTTTTGAAAAGAGGCTATAGATGATGAATTTGAATCATTGATATCTAATCAGACATGGGTTTTAGTAGACTTGCCTCAAGGATCAAAAGCAATAGGTTGTAAGTGGGTATTTAGAAGAAAAATCAATACAGACGGGTATATTAAGACATTTAAAGCTAGGCTGGTTGCCAAAGGTTTTAAGCAAAAAAAGGGAATAGACTATTTTGATACATATGCACCAGTAGCTAGGCTCATATCAATTAGAATATTGTTTTCATTGACATCTTTATATAATTTGCATGTGCATCAAATGGATGTGAAAACGGCTTTTTTAAATGGTGATTTAGATGAAGAAGTCTATATGGAACAACCAGAAGGGTTTGTTCTCCCTGGGAATGAAAAGAAGGTTTGTAAATTAGTAAAGTCGTTATATGGATTGAAGCAAACACCAAAACAATGGCATGAAAAGTTTGATTTTGTCATTTTATCATATGGATTTAGACATAACAGTGCTGATAAATGCATACTCTAAATTCACAAATGATTATGGTGTTGTTATATGTTTATATGTCGATGACTTGCTAATTTTTGGTACAAACATGAAAGGTCTATTTGAAACTAAAGAGTATCTAAATTCAAAATTTAAGATGAAGGACTTGAATGAAGTATATACTATCTTGGGAATTAAAGTAAAGAAGTATAGTAGGGGTTACGCTTTGTGTCAGTTACATTATACAAAAAAATTGCTTCTTAAGTTCAAGTATCTACAAATAAAAGAAGCAAATACCCCTTATGACCCTAGTGGAACTTTGCTTAATAATTATGGTAGGTCCGTTGTACAGCTTGAGTATGCTAGTGTAATATGAAGATTAATGTATGCTGTGCATTGTACTAGCCCAGACCAGATGAGCTTGACGGTGTCGTAGGCAGCTACTTGCGCCTCCATGGATGTGGAGGTGCGAGTGGGAATATTTGAGAATCTTGCCCTTTTAATGAAGGTAATCTTGTCTTTGGGATAAAGTCCACGTGTCGTCTTTTAGATTTTTGGGATTATTTTTTGCTCTACATACGGTATAATGATTTTCTTCTTTATTTGTAAGTGAGAAGTCTTTGTGTAAATATATTGTTGTATAAAAAATTTCGTTTTTCGTGTTAGGTAACCATGTAGTTTTGAGTTTGCATAGTGTTTTATACAATAATATATTTACACTAAGGGGTAGGAGAATAAATTGGTATTTCTCATTTACAAGTAAATAAAAATACCACTAGACCATAGTATGTATTAAGTGGCATAAATTTACTATTTTTTTTTTTTTTTTTGGGGTGGAACAAACAATATTGTCTACACTAAAGGGGTAGGGGAGTGGGTTAAGCCTCACAATAAGCTAGCAATAAAGTGGTTCAAATTCACATTTTGGCAATAATCAAACATGTGACCTCTCACTTACAAGTAAAGAAGAATATCACTAATCCGTAATAATAAATGACTACTATTATTAAGAGAAGGTGCTTGTCAACCCTTTTGACACATTGCCAATTATGCCCTTATAACAAGAAGTCCCATTTCCATTTGATGGATATCCTTATTTAAAGGATTCTTTTTAGCGCCCATCCTACATGGTATTTCAAAGATCAAATTGTTCATCTTTTAGGTCTTCCTTCAAAGATCACTTCTACAAAAAAAAAAAAAAAAAAAAAAAAAAAAAAAAAAAAAAAACCCAAATCTAAAATTATTTGCCTGTTGAATTAAATGGTAGTCATTTTAGTATTTCTTCAAAAAACTGTATTCATCTATTTTTTCCACTACAAGTAGATGTCTTCATGGTTTTAAATTGATCTTATTTTTTTGCAAGAATGTTATATGAATGATGTACTAAAATATAGACAGTTTGAATCATGAAAAATGATATGAAATGAGCACCACAAAGTATCCCTCAAATACTTTAAACTAAATTGAATAAAAAAAGAAGTTACATATTTAGGAAAAAATGGAAAGTAAGAAAATATTCCCTTATTTCTTTCTTCCCACAATTTCCTTTTTCCTATTTCCTCAACGGAATAGGATCTTCTCTAGATCCCCTTTGTAGGGATCTGGAGGATCAATCAATCGTGTCCGTTCATCGTCCATCGTGTGGTTTGAAATTATTTTTAATTTTTAATTTAAAATTGAATATAAATAGTACTTAACGAAAACTGACCGCACGATATACGATGAACGGACACGATTGATTGATTTTCGGATCCCCACAAAGAGAATCCAGAGAGGATCCTTGTCCTTCCTCAACTATTCTAACAAAAAATCGCTTGTGCCATGTTTGCTATTTATTTATGGAGAAGCCATCATCCATTTATTGTCACTTGAAACGTGAATATGATTGCCATTTTCGGCATAGTCTGAAGAAGTAACTGTGCAACTGAGAAGGGTCATCGGCTTATCACCATTTCCACCATCACTTCTCCTTTGCCATTTCTAATGACAGTACTATACTATCAACTCCACAATCAGGATAAACACAAAAAGGGAGAGTAGTGAAATTCACAATAAATAATTAGATATAAGACCAATTATGTAGTTAATTATTAAGTTTAACTCCTGGGATTTTTCTTTGTAATATCCATTTATTGACTTTTGATCCAACTAACCAATTTTATGATGATGAGTCAACATTTTTTTTTGGATAATTATTTAAAAAAAAAAAAAAATCCAATGCCTTGTATTATATACCCTTCTACACATTTGTGCACCCCTGATTTTAATTAGGTCTATGTTAGTATAGGAGAATCTAATTAGGATTCTCATGAGCTAGGTTTTGTAAATCTCTGTGGGTTTAGGATTACTTATATTTCAAATCAATTGTTTAGTATATATTTGTAATATTGTCACATCAATGAAATCAAGGAATTACAATTCTACATGGTTTCACTTGTTTTAGATTTTCCCTTCCTGGTAAAACCCTAGCCTAATTTCTCCTTCTAAAACTTTTTTCCGTGACTTCTCATCCCTTTTCTACCATGACTACTCAACCCTCTTCCTCCTCTATCCCATTGGACCCTCTCTCTCAAGTCCTAACGTTGCTCACTTTCTGAAATTCACTGACCCTAACTACCTCATTTGGCTTAGTTAGATGAAGCCGTTTCTTCTCGGTTACAATTTATTTGGTTATGTTGATGGCACTAATCCGGCCTCTGCCGACACTATTCCTGCTGCTGACAAGGAACCTGTCAAACCGAATCCGGCTTTTGTTATCTGGTTTCAGACTGATCAATTGGTTATCAGTTATTTAATTTCCACTCTTGACTTTTACATTGTTTCTCTATTTTCCTTTGAGACAAATTTTTTTTTATAAACCACATAGATAGGTTTATAAACCAAAGTGTAGTGACATTACGAACCTAACAAAATATCTACTACTCTTCATCATAGGTTCATTAACATTATAAACCACATAGATACATTTTCTAAATCATTTAGCCTACAATACATGATCATTATAAATTTTTCAGACAAGCAACCAATGCCAAGGTTAACAAGGTTCACTAAATCATTATACACAACCAAATAACCAAATCTCATTCGAATATACTATGAACATACATTGTTGGCAACTAATTTTTTTCTATTCTTGTGAATTATTTTACCTGTAAGTTGCTTGCTATGGTAGCAAGAATTTTCTTTCTTTGGTCTTGACAAATTTGTACATATAAAACAATTGAACACCTTCAATAAAAAATCAAAGTCACCCACTCGCGCGGGGGGGGGGGGGGGGGGGGGGGGGGGGGGGGGTGGGGGGGGTGGGGGGGGGGGGTGGGGGTGGGGAAGGTTTGGCCCATTGATCTTTGATGCCTAAGTGGTTTGAAAATTACAATCTTCTCGTAACTCCTAGTCTTGATACAACGACTCAATGGGGGATGTTGGAAGTGTGCCCTAGAAGTCAATTATAAGATTAAATCCTTCAAGATAATACACAACGATAGTCAACTTTGACTAGTCATAGGGTAAGATCACTGACCAAGACTATCTTATTAATCAATGTACGTCTAAACAGTTAGTCCATAGATAATTTATAGAGAAAGAAGCAATCTAAATAAGTTGGATTGGAGAGATCTTCTTCAGATCATCTATCTTATCATAAAATGTTCCTAGTCATAGGATTATCTAATGTACACTCAATAATCTGGAAAGATCGGTATACACTATGTCTACTCAATTGGGAGGATGGCTAATTTGAAGCCATTTGTGTGTAGACACTAAGATAAGTGTGTTTATGCTCAATAGAGAGTGAGTTCACTGAACATGATCAAACTAGAGTACTTGCATGAAGTTCCACATACATGTCAAGCAAGTAACTCTAAGATGTAAATATTTCTAGCCATTGATCATTTAATGATGCGACATGGCCATACCTCATCTTAGGTGGGTTTCTATGTATCTTTGGGGTCCTTGACTTATTCATAAAGGCATATTAGTGTACAACAAGAGATCTCTAGCATTCAATAAAAGAAGAAGAATACTTTACGATATGATTCGAGAATCGTTGGCCAAAGTATTGACCATGGTTAAGGAAGGCCTTATGCGTCGCAATTGAATCCTATACAATTAGGAAAATCACTTTAGCGGTTTGACATAAACCATCCATACACTAATAATATGATTAAGAGTATTGAGTAAGAGAAGGATTGAGTTGCACTACAATTGCAATTGAATAAGTCCTCCAAACTATTCTATATTGGCTTGGATAGTCAGGACACATTGTTAGATGTCACTCATGACTTGTGGGCCCTCTTGATTACTAACGACATAGTTGTCGATGATTAGGAGAATTAAAAGTGTTTTAATTCACTAGGTAATTGTGGTAGTACTAATCACCTCATTGCCTTTCTAATTGGAACCTAATGAATCTTACACAGATATGCTAGTCCATGAGATATAAGATAAAGGAGTGGTGGGAATAGTTCATTAGATTAATTAATTACAGTGAAGATTAATTAAAAAGTCGTAATTAATCAAACTAACGATAAATTATTAGTAATAACCCTTAAGTTAGTTTTGGGCTTTCTAGGCCCAATGGGCCCAAACCCATGGGACCCAACTTATGAAATAAGATGACATTAAGTGACAAAAGGCCCAAAAGCCCCACCCTAAGGAGAAAGCAGACAAGGAAGATCCAAAGGACGTTCAACAAAAGAAATGAAGGATCTAAGGAGCATATAAGCTTTCTTAGAGAGGCCAATCTTGGCTCCAAATGGTGTACCCATCTCTTCCCTTCTTGAATAAATGTGATTTAAAATAGATACATCAACCATTAGGCCTATGGATTTTGAACGAGATTTATTTAGTTTTGATTAGTATTTTGTTTATTGGTTTCATTGCCATGCTTTAATTTTAAAGTATATGCATGCTAATCTAGTGAAATCCCACTCTAGTTTTTCTCTTTGGGGGAGTGTATTGTTGTGTTGTTTAGGCGTTAGAGGCAAGGGCCTTAATGTTTTGTCCAAGTTCATCTAATGCCCACAACTTAATAATCATAACCACATATTGTTAGGAATTATTTTAACTTTTTTTTTTTTTTTGAACAAATGATATTATCTACATTAAGGGAGAGAAGAGATGGGCTTAGCCTCACAAGAGGCTAGCAGTAATGTGGTTCAAATTCGTCTTTAATGAGAATCGAACTTAAGATCTTTTACTTACAAGTGAAAATACAAATAAAAACTTGTAGCCGAATTCATTGGATATTCTGAACTCTAAACCTAAACCTAACAGTCCAACTACAACTATGAGACCACACTTTTACGTTAAATAATTTTCAACAATTGGCACATATGGTCTTATAGCATTCATATTTACATATCAAATAACACTAAGGAAAAAGTGACTAATAAGAACAATGTGGCTAAAATAATTTTCTCATCCTGCCTGTCACATGATCATGTCGATGATCTATCCTGGCATATTATAAATAAAAATGTTCATTTTCATCCACTAATCAACATAATTAGCTTAACCAAGTCAAAAGTCTAGGAGTTGTCACGAGTGCTACTACAAGTTGCTGATAGTTTGTGACACCAATTTACCAACAACTTATATTTCAAGCTACTTTCAAAGAGTGTCAAAAAGTGTCAAAAAGTGTGATAGCAAAACCCCATCTCACAGCACGTTTTCGGCTGCTATTATATTCATGACAATGAAGTGTTTCCCTCTATGTCACAAGAATCACAACCAACTCTCTGCCAGCTGCTATTGGATTTTTCCTCTTGGAGAATGTCATGATCCAATCTCATCTGTAATAAATGTTGGATAAAACATTGAGAAAACAATGAAATAATCTGACTTTTGTTAGAAAGTTCAGTTAATTTTTAAAAATAATGTTAATTATTAGTCTTCACATGTGTATACGTGATTAACAGTCGTTGATCATTGTAAGTTTTGTGATGGTATTCCCATATATATATGCCTATGCAAGCAACCATTGATTTGAGTGAATCCATGAAAGACGACGAAAGCGAAGAATTTGTATATGCTAGCTGGTAAATATTTTCCTTTCAATAAAACTATTTTAGACAAACAAAACCGACACACTTACTGACATATTTTTTAATATAGGTGAGCTCTACCATTTTATATAAACCTCATATGTATTAGAGAAGGGTAATGCTAGGGACACTAAATTTGTAGACAAAATTTACAAACTAAATGATGTGTCATTAATAGGAAATGAGCACGTTTGTCATGCCCCAATCCTGACATATGTTCAAAATCGACATGTGACGTCACCAAATACTGTTATCTCTAACATACCCCACCTCCGGGATATGGCAAAGCACAACTTGAGAATCGAATCGCATAGTAATTTTTCGTATACTTTATGGTTGCATCTAATCTCCTCGTTAGATTGCCTACGTACCCTAAACAGGGATCAAGCCATTCGTAGTTTGTCTTTCACTATATATATCATTACCCAAGCCATGCGATATCTTAAATAACAATCGACGAAGCACAACATTATTCTCTAGCCATATTGGTCAACGAGTATAATCATAATGACAACAATCATAACCAAAATCATTCCACAATCACATCAATTAATAACACATACCATACACCGAAATGCAGGGCTGGAGCGACACAATTCGGCCGAAGCCTACATCTTTGAAGCTGATATCAAATCCAAGGATCCAATAAGTCAAATGATGTCATTTCGGACCACTCAATGAAATCTATCAACATCGGGTTCCGAACCACTTAACGGAACCAAGACACCAAAAAGGATTTCGAACCACTCAACGGAATCAAGACACCAAAGGGGATTCTGGACCACTCAACGAAATCCAAACCAGGATACGATTTCGGACCACTCAACGGAATCGCGGAGTAAAAGGGATTCCCGACCTCTCAACGGAATTCGAGCGGATACGATTTCAGACCACTCAATAGAATTGCGGAGTACAATAAATATCAGACCACTCAATGAAATCCAAGCTGGATACAATTTCGGACCATTTAACGGAATCGCGGAGCATGAGGGATTCTAGACCACTCAATGAAATCCAGACGGAGCAGGGAACCAGACCACTCAACGGAACCCCAGCGGAAACCCAATTCCGAATCACTTAACAGAATTGAGCGGAAGTCCAAAAATATAGCAACACTCGAAGAAGAAGACATGAAACAAGTACTCAAAAAAGCTCAACGAAACAAGAAATGGAATAATGACACGATATGTGAACAAGTCTTGAAGCAACGAACCCCATGACAATGGATTCATGGTCCACTCCTAGCCCTCACATTTCATCACATCAGGCCAAACATACAAATCAACCACACTTCACAACAAGTTCAATACACAAGTCAAATCTCATAAAATAAACAAGCATAACACAATGTGATTCCATCAGTACGTAAATCGAGGTGCATGTCAACCGAGGAAGACACGTCATCACGCTGAGTCGAATAAGCTCCATGGAATCTCAACAACACTCTAAGCTCAGCAACACACTAGAAGAAGTCGGGCTAATTGACTAAAAAGTCAACCGTCGATCAAGGTCGAGAGTAGGGTCCACAAACCTAGAAATCCAAACCAGAAGATCCTCCTATCAGATTTCTAATCCGTAACTTCCCAAAGTCCACATACTAAAACTTCATTACGATCCAACGGTTGGATCTTCGCTAATTGTTAGAATTAGGTTGCTATCAACGTTTGGTTTTACAAACTTAGAAATTCAATTTGGGAAGATCTGTACGTCGGATTCCCAATCCATCAGTTCCTATGGTCCTCAAATATTACGTACTATAATGTATTAAGGTTTGGTAACGGTCTAACATCGAATCTTCGTTTGCTACATTATTCAAATGGCGGACTTTAATGGAACTAGGTTCAAGGGATGGAATTTCATCAATTGGACATCACATATGGATTCAAGGTATTGAATTTAGACTGGAAAGACAAAGTTGGCCTCCTGGCCACGCGCCGCCGCATGCGGCAATTTCCGGCGAACAGAAACCTAATTTTCTGACGAACTCCAAAAATTACCAAATTATACAGAAATGTAGAGCAAGTCAAGGGGAATAATTTTCATACCTGGGCCGAAGTCCAATTCGGTCGGAAAATGGCCTAAAAATGCCTCGATCTACCAAAAACCCTAGAAATGGGTGTTCTCTAATTCGACAAATCCACAACTCCACCGCCCCCAAACCCATTTATGCTTTGTTCTTGGCCTCAAGGGAAGTCTTTTAGTGGTGGTGGTTGAAGGGAATTCTTGCAAGAATGGCGATCTGCCATCGTGAAGCCTTCGGTCGTCCCAACTTGGTTCCTCACAAATTTGGGGCTACACCCAGTCGAGTTTGGGTGGGAATTAAAGAGGGGACATCGATGAGTCTGGTGGTGGTGTTGGATAGCTTCAACTCGTCGGAAATTTGACGAAAACGGCGACGGAAAGTCGCCAGAAAATGGGTTGGAGTCGGGTCATGGTGGGGTGTCGGGTATTGGGGGGAAATCCTCTCCCCGGTTTGCTGTTTTCCCCCCTTCCTCCTTTCCCTCCTTTTCTCATCATGTCATTGGTCCCTTTCTCCTTCGCCAGTCACAGCCACCCACGTGGCGTCTCCCTTCCCCTCCATTCTCTCCCGCAATTCTTTTTTGGGAGTTTTAATGAAAAGCCCGAGGTACTGTTCACTTTAACGAAAAACCACATTTTTACACTAAAAAGTCAAATATGGTACTATTCATTTTACTCTTTATTTTGTCTTTATCATTAAAACTAAAAGTTTTCAAGCCTTTTTCCATTATTTTTCCTTTTTATATATATATATATATATATATATATATATATATATATTAGTCCCTTCCCAAATTAATAGGGACCCCTAAAAATATTAAATTCTTATTTTATTTAAGAAACTTCTAACGTCCGTAACTTCTTCTTTCACGTCTGATTCACGAATAGCCTTCGCCTATGTGCTCATGGGGTTGAGCTCCATTCGAAAACATTAAGAATGACCTCAGAAGGTCTATGGATTTAAATAATTATTTCAAACGTTGTAATTAAGTAATTAAAATCTAAATTTAATATAAATTCCCAAAAATAATATAAAATCTGCTTAATACATATACGTAGTTTGCAATAGTGAAATCCAGGAACAGGATTTCACAACGTTCATCAAAGCTTAAGTTGTAATCCAGTCATCAGTTTCTATGTCATTTAGTTTACAAAATGTAAAAACTGAAAGGGTAATGCTAGGGAGATCAAAATTTTAAATCAAATTTGCAAACAAAATAATGTGTCACCAATAGACAATAAGCATGTTAATCAACGTTTAAGTAATAATAATTCAATTATCAACAATCACATCATTTAGTTTGCAAATTTGATTTAAAACTTTGATCTCCCTAGCATTACCCTAAATTGAAATATCAACTTACATGTTCGAAAGTAGTTGTTAAACAAGTTTTTAAATTTCAATTTTAAAAATGTAAAAACTGAAATATTAAAATGATTATCTAACAGTCATTACTTAATTGACGCCTTTCGACCTGATTTTAAGCATTGACTCACCCTTTGTTGATATCGTTTAATTAGTACATGTTGTGTTGATGGCACTTTACCATATTAACGGAAAGCAATAATGCCTATACACCATAATGCTGGTTCGATCCTCATTACTCCTCTTTTTTCTTAATATTTTAATAATTTAACCCTCTAACACTATTATTTGTCAAAACAAAAAAATTAGTATATGTAGTGGTCAACTCCAGTCTCCAGTCTCCAAATCCAAAAACATCAAAACCTTTTTGTTAGTCATGATCATCGATCCTACGAATCTGACCACCCTCCCTTTTCTTGTGTGGACCGGAAGATTAGGAACACATGATGTCACAGAGTAAATACGCCATTGACCATTTGGCACATTCGAACATGAAAAAATATTAATTTACATGCACCATGTCATTTCAAGTCAGGTTTGCTTTTTAATTTAGGAAAACTAATGAAAATGGCTTGAAACCTTTAAGTTTTAATGATAAGAACAAAATAAAGGGTAAAATGAATAGTACCAGGTTGACTTTTTAGTGTAAAAATGTGGTTTTTCGTTAAAGTTAACAGTACCATGGACTTTTTGTTAAAACTCCCTTTTAATTTTTGGTTTAAGATACAAAGATGATAAAACTGCGGGTGATTTCTTAGTTGAAAGTTTTAAAAGAGAATGTATGTCATTTAAATGTGGTTAAGTACTGGTTTGGTATTGAGGTGCTTTTATAAAAATTGTGACACACCCCGATCGAGATCAGGGCATGCTGGCCGTCACGTGGAAGTGACGTAACCATGTGCACAGTGCGGAAGCTAATAAAATAATAATGGAAAATGTACGAATAAATAAAAACTGGTTTTACATAAAGTAATAACAAGTGCAAGCGTAAGTGTGACGCTAAGTTCAGAGCATAAAGCCTAAAGCAGTCCGGGAGAAAATGACGCAACAAAAGTATACCCGAAGGTGGTCTTACGCTGGTGATCGTCTGTCAGATATGCCGGGAAAATCCTTAGGGAAACCACCAAACGTGCTAGCCAACTAGAACCTGGAGGGGCGCAAAACAAAAGCGTGAGTGGGCAAAAACAAAGCTTTTCGAAAACCATTTAATAAATAAGTTCTAACCCCTCGCCGTAAAACCTATATACTTCCCAGAAAATAGATATATATATATATATATATACACACACCAATCATGCTCAAGAATATGCTATGCCAAAACCTCCAAAATGAAATGCAAGTGCTCAGGTAATAACACATCAATATCATATAAACTGTCAGCCGGAGTCACCTAACGTGACCTGTACGGATGAATCTAGAGCTCAAATCTCAATCTCAGTAACTAGATCTGCACACGAGTTGGAACCACCTAAAGTGGTCTGTATGACAGGCTTGGGTGTAACATATATATACGCTCAAGTGCTACGATCACGTGAAGGCTGGGCGAATAATCGCGGGTCACCTACGAGTCGGAACCACCTAAAGTGGTATGTACGACAGGACTGTGCACCTAACTTGGATCCATGCTGAGCGTGTGGTGCGGGAGGTGAACATCACGTGAAGGACTGTGCCCAACTCTGGGCGGGAGCACTAACACCGGGGGTGCAGGTCATGAGCTCTCAATGCATCTCAAATCACTACTGAATGTAAACATGAATTACACTTACCTGTCACTTACCTGTGCGTCCGCAGCACCAATACATACACATATATAAATGCAACTAACCATGCATAACAAACGGCAATATAATATATGGCATAAAACTAATAAACGTTTTAATCGATTTCTGGGAAAATATAAGTATATAGGTATATACGGAAAACCAAAAGCCCACTCACTGGTATGTGGAAGGGTCGTAACCCCCCTGCCTCGAGTGACCACGCTCGTCCTCGGGATAGGATTCACCTATATGCGAAACAACTACAAAAACGTTAATTTTAAAACACATAACCAACCTTTAGAAATAACTTCTCATACAATGCTCAAATGGGGTGTATGAATACACCAACGTGATCTACTCAACCTCAGGAAGATCTCCATATTTTTAAAATAATTTTTCACCGTCGCACACGCCCCCACGCGCCGGCCAAGGCACGGCCACACGCGCCGGCCACGCGCAGGCACGTGCCTGGCACGCTGACGGCGTCAGTTGACGCCGTCAGGAATATTCCGTTATCCATAATGGTAACTGTCAACGGTGTTAGGAATATTCCGTCAGTTTTGACGGAATATTCCGTCGTCTTCTCCGGCGAGGCTCCGGCGTCCTATCTTCTTCGTTTTTCAACCAAATTTCACAAAATTGGTACCAAAATGAAGCTTACAACGAGATGAACAAAATCATACCACTTTCAAGTGCTAAAATCTAGGAAATCTCGCCTGGAAAATACCCCCAACTCCGGCCAACCTCGAAACTCGTGATCCCGACGTCCAAAACCTTCAAACGAACCACCCCGAGCCTTCTAAGGACCTCACCAAGCTTCCTACAAGCTTGAAATTCCCAAAAACATGAGAAATTATATGTGCATGAACAGTACCCAAAATCGGGTATCCCGAGTTTGACGTGAAAACGAAGGTATCCTTACCTGAAATGGGTACGGTTGGACTCCTACGAGCCTCACGAGCATGGATATGTACTTTGTTTCTTCGATCTGTGAAGGTTTGATGTGTTTGTGTGTGTGTCCGTACGTTGGAATGGAAAATGGGAAAGGAAAGGGAGCTCGGGACAGGTGCAGGGATAGGGAAAACAGTGAGGGTGAGTGTGGGGAGGAGTGTGTGGTGCAAAACCAGCCACAACAAGCCAAAAAGAACAACTACACAATGAAAAATCACGTTAGGGGCAAAATCGTCTTTTCACGCGTACGTTTTAAAATTTTCAGAACGGGCTGTTACAACCTACCCACCTTATTAGAATTTCGTCCCGAAATTCAAAACAACCATACAACAACCCCTAGTGATCAAAGAACAACCGAGGATACAAATTCCTCATCCGATCTTCTGTTTCCCACGTAGCTTCCTCCACAGAATGGTTTCTCCACAAAACTTTCACTAAGTTCACCGTCTTGTTCCTCAGAACCTTTTCCTTCAAATCTAGTGTTGTCACTGGTTCCTCATCCTAAGTCAAATCCAGATTAATTTCCAAGGGTTGAGGAGGTATCATATGAGACGGATCAGCAACATAATGTCGAAGCATAGACACGTGAAAAACGTTATGTACTCTAGCTAACTCCGGAGGCAACTCCAACCTGTAAGCTACATCACCAACTTGCTCTGTGACCATGTATGGTCCAATGTACCTGGGACTGAACTTACCTTTCTTTCCAAACCGTACAACGCCTCTCAATGGTGAAAGCTTCAGAAATACCCAATCGCCAACCTCATACACTCTGTCCGTAGCATGCCGATCTGCTAAACTCTTCTGCCTGTCCTGGGCTGCCTTCAGGTTAGACTTAATTACCTGAACATTTTGAGTAGTCTCCTCAACAATCTCCGGACCCACTAAAACTCTTTCTCCGACCTTTGACCAACACAATGATGTGCGACAAGATCTACCATACAATGCCTCAAATGGTGCCATGCCGATACTCGAATGAAAGCTGTTGTTGTAGGCAAATTCCATTAAATCCAACCGCTGGTGCCAAGTATCACTAAACTGTAGCACTGAAGCTCGCAACATATCTTCCAAAGTCTGAATAGTTCTCTCTGACTGTCCGTCCGTCTGAGGGTGATACGCCGTACTATAAAGTAGTCTCGTACCCAAAGCTTCCTGAAACGCTACCCAAAACTTAGATGTAAATCGTGGATCATGATCCGAGACAATACTCACAGGGACACCATGGTATTTCACAATCTTCGAGATAAACAACTCTGCTAATCGCCCCAAAGAATACTTCTCCCTCACTGGAATAAAATGTGCTGACTTAGTAAGTCAATCAACAATCACCTAGATGCCGTCAAAACCATTATGTGTACGTGGAAGCTTGTACACAAAATCCATAGTAATATTTTCCCATTTCCACTCTGGAACGGGAAGCGGCTGCAATAACCCAAACGGCTTCTTCCTTTCCGCCTTAACTTGTTGACAAACAGCACACCTACTCACATACTCAGCGATCTCCCTCTTCATACCCGGCCAATAATAAAACGGTCGAATGGTATGATACATTTTAGTAGCTCCAGGATGCATGGCATAAGCCGAGATATGTGCTTCATCGAGAATTGCTTTCTTTAAATCCAAATTATTAGGCACGAACATCCTACCCTCCTGCATCAACATGTCATCCGAATCACGAACTCTGAGGTCTCTCCTCCTTCCCCGATCTTGAGCTTGGATCAATTCTTGAGTTTCTCTATCAGCTACCTGAGCTTCAAGCACCCGATCGACCAAAATTGGCCTAACTTGAAAATTAGCAAGTAAAGCCACATCTCGATCTTCTGCTTCTAACCTCACTCCCGTAGAACGTAAGTCCGCCAAAAGAGGAATACGACTAGCGTATAACGCATTAATACGGCCCTGAGACTTCCTGCTAAGTGCATTAGCCACTACATTTGCACGACCAGGGTGATAATCAATCGTGCAGTCATAATCACTGAGCAACTCCAACCACCTCCTCTGACGAAGATTAAGATCTTTTTGCGTAAAGAGATACTGAAGACTCTTGTGATCTGTAAAGATCTTACATTTCTTTCCATAAAGGTAATGTCTCCATAATTTCAACGCAAAAATGATAACTCTAACTCCAAATCATGTGTAGGGTAATTCAACTCATGGGGTTTCAACTGTCGTGAAGCATAAGCAATCACCCTACCATGTTGCATCAACACACATCCCAGACCATTTAAAGAAGCATCACTATAAACCTCGAAATCACCACTATCGTCCGGGAGTGCCAAAACAGGTGCATGAGTGAGACAATACTTCAACTGCTGGAAACTCTGCTCACACTTATCATCCCACTCAAATTTAACATCTTTCCTCGTTAACCTCGTCAATGGTAAAGCAATCACAGAAAAATCCTTAACAAACCGCCGATAATACCCTGCTAAACCAAGGAAACTCCTCACCTCTGTGACGGTTCGCGGTTGCTCCCATTTCTCCACAGCTACGACCTTCTGAGGGTCCACCAAAATACCTTGAGCTGAAATGATGTGCCCCAAAAACGCAACTTGGTCTAACCAAAACTGGCACTTGCTAAACTTAGCATACAATTGGTGTTCCCTCAACCTTTTCAACACCAAAGTAAGATGTCGAACATGCTCCGCTTTTGATTTAGAATACACCAGAATGTCATCGATAAAAACAATAACAAACCTATCCAAATATGGCTGGAACACCCGGTTCATCAAATCCATAAAAGCAGCTGGTGCATTCGTCAACCCAAATGGCATAACCAGAAACTCGTAATGACCATAACGAGTCCTGAACGCCGTCTTAGGAACGTCATCCCTACTAATCTTCAGCTGATAATATCCAGACCTCAAGTCGATCTTGGAGAACACACAAGCACCTCGAAGCTGATCGAACAAGTCATCAATACACGGCAACGGATAACGGTTTTTAATCGTCACCCGATTCAATGGCCTGTAATCAATACATAGCCTCAAAGTTCCGTCTTTCTTCCTCACAAACAATACTGGAGCACCCCAAGGTGAAGTACTAGGCTGGATGAACCCCTTATCCACTAATTCCTGCAACTGAACTTTCAATTCCCTTAACTCAGCGGGAGCCATACGATAAGGAGTCAAGGAAATAGGATTAGTACCTGGAAGTAACTCAATAGTGAACTCCATGTCTCGGTCTGGTGGTAAACCAGGTAATTCCTCAGGGAAAACATCGGGAAAGTGTCTGACTACCCTCACATCCTCTACTCTACTAGGAACGGCCTCATCCAACACCACATGAGCTAAATACCCCTGGCAACCTTTAGATAACAACCTTTTCGCTCGCAAAGCCGAAATAACGCCATGTCTCACCCCACTCTGCTCGCCCACAAAAGTAACCACAGGTAGTCCAGGACGATGGAACGTAATTATTTTCCCGTAACAATCAATATTGGCACGATTGAAATGCAACCAATCCGTGCCCAGAATCACATCAAAGTCAACAATGTCTAACGGGATAAGATCAGCTGGCATAACAACATCCTCTACTATCACTAGACATCCTGGGTACACACGATCTACAATACATCTCTCCCCTCTAGGCATAGCGAACTCTAAATCATACCCTAGAGGTGTGGGGCGAGGTTGCGTCACTTGAGCAAATGTATGAGAAATCACAGAATGTGTAGCACCACAATCAATTAATACTCTAGCAAAATAACCAAGGATATTTAACGTACCCATAATCAAATCCGGATTGTTCTGAGCATTATGCAGAGAAATATTATGAATACGCCCCTGGGTCTGCTGTCGTCCACCTTAACCTCTGCTCGTCTGGCCGCCACGACTCTGAATGCCACGCCCCTGACTAGGTTGACTAGACTGCCTCGAAGACTCCACACTACTCGTAACAATCTCCCCCTGCTGAATCTGTCCTCCCTGAGAACCGCCTGCTGGAGCTGGAGGATACGACGTATAGCCGCCGGAATACGGAGGATAACCGCCCTGGGAATATGGGTCCTGGGGATACTGATACTGTCCCGGGGCATAAGGAACAGCATCGCCCTGATAGTAGTAGACACCACCTCGACCTGTCTGCCCATAACTACCCAGACCCTGAATCTGCTGAATCGGTACAGGTGGTGGCAAGAAAGTCTGCTGCGGCTTCTGCTGCTGACTCTGGGGACAATTTGCAGCCCGATGTCCCATCTGCCCACAAGTAAAGCAACCACTGCTACCACGCCTACACTCACCAAAATGCCGATTATTGCACCTGCGGCAAACTGGGGCCCTACCTCTACCAGCATCACCCTGTCTCTGGCCTCTAGCACCACCAGCAAACCTACCTCCACGTCCCTGACCAGTGGCGCTAAAACCACCGCTAGAAGAGCTAGAACTAGTGCCACCCCTCTTGAAGTTCTGTGTCCTACGAGGTCCGAGCGACACCTGACCTTTACCTTTATCATCCTTCTTCTGATTACCATCATTCTCTTCTTCCTCACTCTCGCTCGGCATATTTTCTGAATCCTCAATCCTCAGCAGAATCTCATAAAACTCCTGGTAGGTATCACAGTGGGTAGTGGTCGCCATCGAACGCCACTTCTTCTTAGTGCCTAAACGGAAACGACGAAGCATCTCCGCCGGATTACCAGCAACATCTGGATGATAGCGAGACAAATCAGTGAACCTCTGGTAGTACTCATTCGCTGTCAACTTCCCCTGTCTCAACTCAGTGAATTCCTGCTTCTTTCGATCAATATACTCGGGAGACACAAACCTTCTCTTGAACAACTCTCGGAAAACATCCCAATCAGTCTTCTCGGCTGGAGTCAAACGATGAAGTTCCTGCTCCAACCAGGACGCAGACTCCTTACCCAAAAACCACGACGTCGTCTCAACCTACTTCTCAACTGGGAGATTCCCCTGACTGTGCAAAACACGAAAAGTCTTTTCAATATGCTCTAACCATCGCTCTGCACCCTCATGACCCTCGTTACCTTCGAACTTATCCAACTTTAAATTATACATAGTCTCCAGAGGAGTCCTCTGGGGAGGGCGGATCACGGACTGAATAGCTGTAGCAATAGCTTCCCCCAGCTGAGTAATATCGGGGAAACTAGGCTCAGCAGAGCGACGTGGTTCCCGACGAGGTGGCATAATTCTGACAGAAGACACCAAAACCATTAGAATACTCATAAAAGCGCAGGACTGCCAAACCTAGGCTCTGATACCAAACTGACACACCCCGATCGAGATCAGGGCATGCTGGCCGTCACGTGGAAGTGACGTAACCATGTGCACAGTGCGGAAGCTAATAAAATAATAATGGAAAATGTACGAATAAATAAAAACTGGTTTTACATAAATTAATAACAAGTGCAAGCGTAAGTGTGACGCTAAGTTCAGAGCCTAAAGCCTAAAGCAGTCCGGGAGAAAATGACGCAACAAAAGTACAACCGAAGGTGGTCCTACGCTGGTGATCTGTGAACACGAAAGTTTCCTTGAAACAAGAAACCAAAATAGCGTGTACAAAATAATATTTTTGTGTTTATGATTTTGGGGTTACGATCTCTCTCAAATTTGGTCCTCTGATTCTATCTTCGTAGGGTGTAGGTTTGTGGATGAGTTGTTGATCCAAAGGGCCGTCGGGGCTTGATCTAAAGATGAACAGTTGATGAACGGATGAACACTTTCTTCAAGGGCCGTCGGGGCTTGATCTTGAATAATGGTTGTGTGGATTTCTTCAAGGGCTTTTGGGCTTGATCTTGAATAATGGTTGTGTGGATTTCTTCAAGGGCTTTTGGGCTTAGTCTTGAAGAACGATTGGATGTGTGGATTTGTTTGTGTTGTTGATCCAAGGGGCCGTTGGGGCTTGATCTTAGGATGAACGATGAACACTTTCTTCAAGGGCCGTCGGGGCTTGATCTTGAATAATGGTTGTGTGGATTTCTTCAAGGGCTTTTGGGCTTGATCTTGAAGGTTGATGGATGAGCAGATCTTCAAGGGCTTTTGGGCTTAGTCTTGAAGAACGATTGGATGGCGATTTGTTGAGGTTGTTGATCCAAAGGGCCGTTGGGGCTTGATCTTAGGATGAACAGTTGATGAACGGATGAACACTTTCTTCAAGGGCCGTCGGGGCTTGATCTTGAGTTGGTGGAAGTTCTTCAAGGGCCGTTGGGGCTTGATCTTGAAGAACGATTTGACGAAGAAACGAAGAGTGCTTTCTTGATCCTTCGGGATTTTCTTGAGAGCTTTAGAACTTTAAGGCTTCAAGGTTTTGGTGTGTAGAGAAATGTATTTGTGAATTGGTTTTGGTGTGTGTTGGCTTTTCTTGGGAATTTGGATGGTTGGAAGCTTTGGAGTTTCAAAGCTTCAAGGATTTGGGGAATTCTCTTCCAATTTGGGAGTAGAGAAATGTATTTGTGAATTGGTTGATGTTTGATACCTTGATGGAGAAGCCTATTTATAGGCTTTGAGAATGAATCACCACCACAAAATATTTTTTTCCTTTCCAAGCACCATTGCCTAATTTTCCCACTTAATGCAATATTGAAATTGAAGTGGTCTAACTTATGGCCTAATTTCCCACTTAATGCAATATTGAAATTGAAGTGGTGTAACTTATGGCCTAATTTCCCACTTAATACCATTTTAAACTTGAAATGTGTATGCTTTGTCATTGCCCAAATGAGAAAAACTTTCTTTGATCCGTAATGGATTGAAGTGTGCTTACCTTGTCATTGCCCAACATGAGAAGAAAAACTTGTTTTGATCCTCAATGGATTGAAATGTACTTGCCTTGTCATTGCCCAAAATGAGAAGAAAAACTTGTTTAATCCTTCAAGGGTATTTCTTCCTATTTTGTTGAGTCACACGCCATGTGTACAATTTGTACAACACGTGGCGTATGCCATGTATGCCTTGACACGTCAAAACTTTAATGCATTGGTGAACATTTGTTTTACTGAAATTTCGATGTCTACATGATCGTCTATCAGATATGCCGGGAAAATATTTAGGGAAACCACCAAACGTGCTAGCCAACTAGAACCTGGAGGGGCGCAAAACAAAAGCGTGAGTGGGCAAAAACAAAGCTTTTCGAAAACCATTTAATAAATAAATTCTAACCCCTCGCCGTAAAACCTGTATACTTCCCAGAAAATAGATATATATATATATATATATATATATATATATATATATATATATATATATATATATACACACCAATCATGCTCAAGAATATGCTATGCCAAAACCTCCAAAATGATATGCAAGTGCTCAGGTAATAACACATCAATATCATATAAACTGTCAGCCGGAGTCACCTAACGTGACCTGTACGGCTGAATCTAGAGCTCAAATCTCAATCTCAGTAACTAGATCTGCACACGAGTTGGAACCACCTAAAATGGTCTGTACGATAGGCCTGGGTGTAACATATATATACGCTCAAGTGCTACGATCACGTGAAGGCTGGGCGAATAATCGCGGGTCACCTACGAGTCGGAACCACCTAAAGTGGTATGTACGATAGGACTGTGCACCTAACTTGGATCCAAGCTGAGCGTGTGGTGCGGGAGGTGAACATCACGTGAAGGACTGTGCCCAACTCTGGGCGGGAGCACTAACACCGGGAGTGCAGGTCATGAGCTCTCAATGCATCTCAAATCACTACTGAATGTAAACATGAATTACACTTACCTGGCACTTACCTATGCGTCCGCAACACCAATACATACACATATATAAATGCAACTAACCATGCATAACAAACGGCAATATAATATATGGCATAAAACTAATAAACGTTTTAATCGATTTCTGGGAAAATATAAGTATATAGGTATATACGGAAAACCAAAAGCCCACTCACTGGTATGTGGAAGGGTCGTAACACCCCTGCCTCGAGTGACCACGCTCGTTCTCGGGGTAGGATTCACCTATATGCGAAACAACTACAAAAACGTTAATTTTAAAACACATAACCAACCTTTAGAAATAACTTCTCATACAATGCTCAAATGGGGTGTATGAATACACCAACGTGATCTACTCAACCTCAGGAAGATCTCCATATTTTTAAAATAATTTTTCACCGTCGCACGTGCCCCCATGCGCCGGCCAAGGCATGGCCACACGCACCGGCCACGCGCAGGCACGTGCCTGGCACGCTGACGGCGTCAGTTGACGCTGTCAGGAATATTTCGTTATCCCTAACGGTAACCGTCAACGGCGTTAGGAATATTCTGTCAGTTTTGACGGAATATTCCGTCATCTTCTTCGGCGAGAGGAAAAAAATCATACCACTTTCAAGTGCTAAAATTCATGAAATCTTGCCTGGAAAATACCCTCAACTCCGGCCAACCTCGAAACTCGTGAT
Organism: Pyrus communis; assembly: GCF_041283825.1. NCBI lineage: Eukaryota > Viridiplantae > Streptophyta > Magnoliopsida > Rosales > Rosaceae > Pyrus > Pyrus communis. The sequence goes on from NC_142573.1 coordinate 15,245,646, forward strand.
CCCGACGTCCAAAACCTTCAAACGAACCACCCCGAGCCTCCTAAGGACCTCACCAAGCTTCCTACAAGCTTGAAATTCCCAAAAACATGAGAAATTACGTGTGCATGAACAGTACCCAAAATCGGGTATCCCGAGTTCGACGTGAAAACGAAGGTATCCTTACCTGTAATGGGTACGGTTGGACTCCTACGAGCCTCACAAGCATGGATATGTACTTTGTTTCTTCAATCTGTGAAGGTTTGATGTGTTTGTGTGTGTGTCCGTATGTTGGAATGGAAAATAGGAAAGGAAAGGGAGCTCGGGACAGGTGCAGGGATAGGGAAAACAGTGAGGGTGAGTGTGGGGAGGAGTGTGTGGTGCAAAACCAGCCACAACAAGCCAAAAAGAACAACTACACAACGAAAAATCACGCTAAGGGCAAAATCGTCTTTTCACGCGTTTGTTTTAAAATTTTCGGAACGGGCTGTTACAAATTGGGTATCAAAAAAAAGTTGAGCTTAAAAAGGTGTTTCGGAAACACTTAAAAATAGCTTATTTTCACAGTTTTGGGTGAAAAAAAGCTGAAAACGTGAAGAAGCAAAAATGAATTTATTCTCATAGCACAACAAAATTAGTTTTTTTTTTTTTTTTTTTTTTTTACAAAGCACAGCAATACCAAACAAACCCTAAGAATGGACTAAAATAACTTCAGTTTTTTTTGGGCCAAAGTGGATATTAGTCCTGAGTGTGGGATACCTAAGCTTGGGAAAAAAAAATTGGAATCATTCTAGCTGATTGTGACTGGTCTGTACAGTTGAGTCATGTGATCAACTATAACTATCGAGCTTTGATGGGTTATGAAGTCATTTAAATGGATTCGCTATTGGAAGTTAGACCATCATGACCGTTAGATAATCATTTTAATATTTCAATTTTTACATTTTTGAAATTGAAATGTAAAAACATGTGTAACAACTACTTTCAGTTTTCAAACTCAAAACTAAAATTTAAAAACTCAAGAAAATAGTTTTATTTTTTGGTTTTCAAAATTTAGTTTTTGTTATAAATTTTGTATTTACGTGTGATTATGTAAAATCCTAGATTAGATTGGATTCTAGTTATTTGTTCTTATTAGGACTTGTATTCCTTGGAAGAGAAGGATTCTTCCCTCCCTTATTACTATAAATAAAGGCACGGGGAAATAACACATCCTCTACACAACCCTACAAACATATCTCTCTCCTGTCAGATAAAATAAGTTACAACACATTATTAGCATGCTCCTACCGTTGCGCTTAGAAATCTGATGTGAAAGTTTTTTGCATCAAACCAGTTCATCAATATCATCATGCAATCAAGTTCTTCCAAAATAATGGTTTTTATCTCGATATTTTTGCAGCCCTGGTAGCATGAACATTCACCATAATGCATAACCTAACTTTACGTTTTTCGAATTTTAGATTCTACATAAATTGTGTATGCATTATATCCATAATTGTTGAATTATGTGAATTGATATTGCCATGAATTGCATCAAATACCTATCCATCCATTGAATTATAATATGGAAATTTGAAAAAAAAAAAAAAAAAATAGGGTATTTCCAGAAACCCATCCTGTCATCACCACATCACAAGCCACTGGCTTCCAAGCCACTCTGCATTGAGCCACCACAAGGCCTGCAACCTGCGTGACTGAGCCAAACTACAAGCCACGAAGCCGAGAGCCAACATCTATATCTTCTTGAAAACCAAAATGACATCGTCCATGGCGTCGTCCCTAAACCCACTGTAATACCTTGAAATTTTTTAAATATATGCTTATGTGGAAAAATTTATCGAAAAGGGGAAAAAAATGAAAATGCCTTAGTTGGCTAAATTGAATTTATACAAGGATGTATTTTATCCTTATATATTTTATCGTATTTCTTGGCATATTTGTATAGAGCTTGATCTCACGGACGCGTAGGCACAAACCGTTCGTGAAATGGAGTTATAACAGAGAAGTTATAAACAAGCAAAGTCAGGGGTGAAATGGTTATTTGACCATAATCTGGATCTCTCCAGATAATTCTGGTGAAGCCACATGGAGGGCTGGGAGAGAAAAGAATAGGACTGCCCAATTAGAAACCAAGGGAGGGGGGAAAGGAGAGAGCCAGAAAAGGAGGGGGAGGAAACTCGGTTTCCTCAAGCCGCGTGACTCGACTCGAATAACCAAACCTCCGACGCCGATTCTGGCGTTTTCTCAGCGAGTTGGGTGACACCATCATTACCAATCAACTCCTCATCGTCCCAGCTTCCATTCCCACCTAAGTTGGATGGATGTGGTCGAGGTTTCACGACGAACTCTCGTCGTTTTCTCTGGCGAGTTTGAAGGCACCTATGGCGGCGATCCACCCGTTTATGAAGCCAGCACCATCGACCACCACCATGGGTTGACTTCTAGTGAACCCTGGAACATGTCCCAGGCCTTGGTTAGGGCGGCGGAGCACTGGAGGTGGCGGATCGAGGTCACCCAATTTATAGGGTTCAGGTGAATTTCGAGGCAAATTGGAGCTTTTCCTGGCCAAATTGGACTTGACCACATGTATAAAGTTTGCTCTACTCTTTGAGATCTTCATTTCTTTAAATTTTGAGAATTTTAGAAATGGTTGAATTTTCCGGCGAAGCTGGGCAACCGACCTCCAATCGCGGCGGCGCGTGGGCTGAAGGTCATCGATGCCAATTTAAGCTAAATTAGATGTCTTGAATTCAGATTTGGTATTTGTATGGCATAGGTCAATCATTTAAACCTAAATTCATTATGATACGTTACTTGGTCAATTTAAGAATAGATGATCCGACCGTTGGATCGTCACCAAACTTTGAGACATTATAATACATAATATTTGAGGACCTTGGGAACTTACGGATCGGGAATCTGATCTACGTATCTTCCCAAATTGGATTTGTAAGTTTGTAAAATAAAACATCGACCGTCACTTGATTTTGTGGTTGGTGGAGATTCGACCGTTGGATCGTAATGAAATTTTAGTATGTTGATCTAGAAGCATAATGTGAACTACGATTGGCTTGATCCCTTTGTAGGGTACGTAGGTAGTCTAATGAGATACTTAGATGCAGCCGTAAAACAACTCAAATTTAACTTGATTTCTTTAAGGAAAGAGATTTATTATGGTTAACAACATAGAGATTAACCGTGATTTTACTTTTGGCCTATCACTAGATTTAGCTTCCAATTAAAATTTTTTGGGTCATTACATGCACTCTCGCACGAAGATGAGCCACGACATCAACGTTGATTTCCATTGGGAATCACGATCTGCAGTCTTGTTTTTGGGTCAAATCTATCGTCTTCGACGATGATTGTTGAAATCCTCTTCAATTTTCATTGAGTTCTTATGGATTTCAATTCAAAATCCCCATGGTTTTCACACCCAACGTTGAAAAATTAATTAATTAATTTTGTTCAAAATAGGGTTCCAGTTCAAATCCATGCTTCCCTTCGACCAAAATTGACCCATAACATGGTTGCTAGAAACAGCAGCACTGGCCTTATCTCAAGCAGCTTTACCCACTAACACTGGGATGTTCTTTGGTCTGAACCCCAGCCCATATAGGCTTGGCTTTACCCTGGTCAACACACCAGCCCTTTTAGGCTTTAGTGGCTTCCCTAGGCCTGCATCACAGAGCCGAAATGGGCTTCTGTTGAACTCAGTCAATGACACCAGCTTGTAGAGCTATGGTGTCCCCGTGTGCTTATAATACACTGGATCCCAGCCCCGCGTTGGTGTATTTGTGTCGCACCAAAGCCTAGCTTTTAAGACTGGTACATCTGTGTCCATGAAGTACTTGAGCGCACCTTTGTTTGGGCATCCATATTTTGGCTTGTTTCTTTAGCCCACAAATTAAAAAAAAAAAAAAAAAAAAAAAACAAGACATGACTGGCAGCATATATGTTTCCTAAAGCATATGCGCATCCATATTTGGGCCCGCTTTGATCACTAAAAGGACATCTTCTTGCCTAAAGCAAGACATGACTAGCAAAATATTCGCTTCCAGGACTTTATGTCTATGAATGAATATAGTTCTGAAGTTTGTCGAATCCGATTACTTCTCAAGATCTGTAACGAGAACTTAACTGATGAGAATCTTTTGGAGAAGATTTATTTGACCTTCGTTGCCACCAACATTGTCCTGCAACAACAATATAGGGCTCAAAAGTTCACTAAGTTTTCCGATTTGATTTCTGTTTTACTTCTCGTTGAAAAGCAGAATTAGCTGTTGATAAAAAATCATCAAGCTTGACCTACTGGGGCGACTGATGTGCCTGAAGCACATCAACGCCTAAAATGCCAACATAGGCGTGGTAAGGGAGTCTAGAACCATCCTGTCAAGGTCGACAAAACCAAGGCCCATCTAAGGGAGGAAACCTAGCCCAGAAGCGCCTTAACTTCGCTCCCAAGGCCCCGACCTTCAAGAATAAGGGCAAAGCACTTGAAACAATGGATACAGACATATGCTACCATTGTGGTTCAAAGGACCATTGGTCTCGTGTTTTCCGTGCTCCCCAGAAGGTTGTAGTTGAATATCATTCTCGTCGTAAGAAGTTTGAATCAAATTTTATGCCAGTAGATGAACTGGAGAGTACCAAAATGAAAGTTTCTGATTTTCAAGAGGCTATTACCTCTATGGAAGATTAAAATCTTAAACATAAACTACTTTTAGTTTAATTTTAGAATAATAGGTCTGAATTCCACCTAGTGACCAATCTTTCCTTGTTTTTTGGTTTAAGTTTGAACAATTTTCCTTTATGTTTAGATTATACGTTGGTGATTTGTTTTTGGAACTTTTATGCAAGTGACCGATTCAAATTAATTTTTATTTCTAGGTATGACTAGTGGGAAAGTTAGTTGTCTAGTAGATAGTGCAACCACACACACCGTTTTGTGTGAACGCATCTATTTTACTAACTTCATACCTAAGAATGCACCTTTGACAACTCTGTCAGACCCATCCAATTGTCCAATTGTCCAATTGTTCAATCTTGACCATTGAAGATGCACTTTATTCTCCACGTTTCAGAAGAATGTTATTGAGTTTCAAGGATATTAGAGATAATAATTATCACGCTGAAACCTATGTAGAAAATGAAGTTGAATTTCTATGCATCACTTTCTACGAATATGGCTAGAAGCGTATTCTAGAAAAGATGGAGCGTATCCCGAGTGCTCTGTATACTACAACTATATGCCTTATAGAGAGCCACTATGTGGCCAACCTTAACTTTGGGACCGCGCACGAAATTATTCTTTGGCATGATCGTTTGGGACACCCTTGATGAATAGCGATACGCTGTATCCTCAAATCATCACATAAACATCCTTCAATCTGAAGTTTAGGCTTGATTCAAGGAATTGCATGTCAAACCTACTTAATGGGAAAACTTATCATTAAGCCTTCTTATGACAGATTCATTTGAATCCTCATATTTTTCTATAAAGGATTCAGAAGGACATTTGTGGGCCGATTCACCCTCCATATGGACCATTTAGATATTTTATGGTTTTGGTTGACGCTTCTACATATTGGTCGCACATGTGCTTGTTGTCCACAAGGAATGCTGTATTCTCTAAACTATTGACTCAGGCTATCAAGCTAAGGGCTCACCACCCTGATTATCCGATCAAATATATTTGATTGGATAATGCTGGAGAATTCACATCTAGAACTTTTGATGACTATTGCATGTCAGTTGAGGTTGAAGTTGAATATTTAGTACCCTATGTTCACACCCAGAACAGTCTGGCAAAGGCATTCATTAAGTGCTTACAAATAATTGTTCAATCGTTGGTCATATATACCAAGCTTCTGATTGCTGCTTGAGTCCATGCAATATTACACGCAACCATGTTGGTGTACTTGAGGCCTGTTGCGACTTAGCCATATAGCGCTCTTCGGTTGGTTTCAAGATACAAACCTCACATATTGCATTTGCACTTTTTTTTTTTATGCAGTCTATGTACTGATTTCGTCGCCGTTACGTACAAAAATGGGTCCTCAGCGGAGGATGGGATTTATGTTGGATATGATTCTCCTTCAATTATCTGTTACTTAGAACCTTTGACAGACGATCTGTTTATCGCTCGTTTTGCTGATTGTCATTTCTATGAGACAGTCTTCCTGATGTTAAGGGGAGATAAGAACGTCACCATTCCTAAAGAATGACGTAAATTATCGTGGAAGACTTCCACTTTGTCTCATTTAGATCCCCGCATTGCTCAGTTTGAAATTGAAGTGCAGCATTTCATAGATCTTCAGAGTGTAGCTCAGAGCATGCCAGATGCTTTCACGGATCTAGCACAAGTGACAAGATCACATATTCCAGTTAGGAATGTGCCTCCAAATATGGATGTACCAAATATATAACTGACTTCCCTCCTGGAGGCCAGAGACGCTAACTTGGCCGATCCTCATACATTAGCCGCTAGCCAATCCTCTGCCCCTACACAAAAGCGTGGTAAACCACTTGGTTTAAAGGATTCACACCCTTGGAAGAGGAAACCCATGACACAGGCTCCTGTTGAGCCTACCATGAATCTGACTGTCGCTTACTCATTCTATCCAACTCATGAGGAAATTCTAGATTACGGAAGCATCCTTGAAGAGACGAATCCACCTCCTGAGAATCGAGAGATTTCAGTATATTATGCTAGCTTAGATGATGTTTGGTGTAGAAATGAGATGATCATCTACGATGCATTAACATATGCAGTAACTACTGAGATCATGTTGAGCAATGACATTGAACCCCGTTGGCTACAAGTTGGTTTTCATTCGGAAGCGTAATGAGAAGAATGAAATTATGAGTTATAAAGCTCGTCTTGTTGTACAAGGCTTCTCACAATGCCTCGGGATTGACTATGAGGAATCTCATTCACCCGTTATGGATGTAAGTACTTTTCACTACCTTATCATTTTGGTAGTTTTCGAAAAACTTAGTTTGCAGTTGATGGACGTAGTAACTGCATATCTCTATGCGAATCAGGATACGAAAATTTATATGAAAGTTCCCGAAGGACTTACGTTGACTAGATCAAATATTTCTAAACCTCGAAACACGTTCTCAATTCGGTTGAGATATCTACTTTACGGTTTGAAACAATCTGGAAGAATGTGGTATAACTGTCTGAGTGAGTATTTGACTAGTCAGGGATATGTGAACAACAAACTATACCCTTACGTGTTCATTAAGAAGTCATATTTTGGTTTTGCGATTATTGCAGTTTATGTTGACGACATGAACATCATCAGAACTCTTGAAGAGCTCAAGAAAACTGCCGCTCACCTAAAGTAGGAATTTGAGATGAATGATCTAGGAAAGACTTGATATTGTCTCGATCTCGAGATAGAGCACCATTCGGATGAAATCTTAGTACATCAATCGAACTACACCCAGAAGGTGTTGCGCCACTTTAATGAGGATAAAGTGAAGCCTTCGAGTACTCCTGTGGTCATTTGATTGCTAGATGCAAAATGAGATCCCTTCCGTCTAAAGGAGGATGATGAAGAGATTTTGAAGCCTGAAGTTCCTTATCCAAGTGCGATAGGCGCTTTATTATACTTAGCTTAATGCACTAGCCCCGACATCTTCTTCGCTGTTAATCTTTTGGCAAGATACAGTAATGAGTCAACACGCAGATAGTGGACTGGTATTGAAGACATCTTCCGTTACCTTAAGGGTACTACGGATCTGGGCCTGTTCTATCTCTATAGATCCTTGGGTGATGTCGCACCGCTTTTATCTCGAGTCCATTCTCGCCTTATTGGTTATGTCGACGCATGATACTTATCTGATCCACACAAGGTGCATACTTAAACTGGTTATGTCTTTACCGTTAGAGGCACCACAATCTCTTGGAGGTCAACTAAACAGACCTTAGTTGCCACTTCGTCTAACCATGCTGAAATTCTCGCCTTACAAGAAGTAACTTGGGAATGCTTCTGGGTGATAGCAGTTATGGGCCATATTTGAAGCTCCTGTGATTTTTACCTCGTCGTTGACGTCCCGAATACGATCTATGAAGATAATGCAGCATGTATCAAACAACTTAAGAAGGGTTACACCAAAGGAGACAACACCAAGCACATTGCGCCGCAGTTATTCTTTTTACATCAACAACAAGAGCATCAAAAGATTGAAGTCACGTAAATCTGTTCACAAGACAATCTCACTGACCTTTTCACCAAATCACTACCGAATGTGACGTTGCAGAAGCTTGTTCAAGGAATAGGTATGCGTAAACTTTATGAGTTGTAACATTGGTAGTTGTCTTAGAAATTATGTCAAACTTAGGAGGAGTATCCTGAAGTATACTTACTTGATCTTAATGTACTTTTTTTCCCTACGATTACGAGCATTTTTCCCACTATGTTTTTGCTACCTAACGAGGTTTTGACGAGGCACCCACCTTGGGTTGATCATATCCATGATGACGTTCCGTAAACGTTTGATTTGACTTTGTATTACTCACGCATTTTTCCTTACACCATGGATTTTGTCCCTACTTGGGTTTTACCATAGCCATTGGGTCTTTTGTGAGACTTAGTTCCATATGCAAGTTTCTACTTTACTTTGAGACTAGCGTGTTCCTAGAATTAGTGCTGATGAGTCGACTTCCTTAACTCTACTTGATGCCGAATCAACTTGAGTATTTACACACTCAAGGGGGAGTGTTATAAACTTTGTATTTAAGTGTGATTGTGTAAATCCTTCATTAGATTTGATTCTAGTTTCCCTATTAGGACTTGTATTCCTTGGAGGAGAATGATTCTTTCCTCCCTTATTACTATAAATAAAGGCACTGCGTAGGGGGAATAACACATCCTCTACACAATCCTACAATCACATCTCTCTACCTGTCAGATAAAATAAGCCACAACAGTTTTCATATTTTTGTAAATTGAAAATTGAAAGTAATTAATGAACTTTTCAAAAAAGTGAAAACAAATATTGAAAAATGAAAACTAAATGATTATCAAATTACACTCCGTATGGATCCATTAATTTAGAGCTCATTTGAAAATAATTTTAATAACTAAAAACGCTTTTAAAGTAAATATTTTTGGTTCCAAAAGCACTTGAAGTGCTTTATGGAAGAAGCATCAGTTATGTACTTCTTCTAGGAAGCACTTTAGTTGATTTTCAAGGATTCACTTGCGTTTTTCCAAATGGATGCCACTATAAGTGCTTTTTCAAGATTTACTTACGTTTTTTTTTTAATTTTTTAATTTTTATTTTTTACTACAGATTGGTTCTAAAAATATTTTCAACAAAAGTGGTTTCAGTCACATTAAAATTTTTATGTGTTTTTTGTTTGTTGTTGTTGGTGGTTCGAGCATGCAACTAAGGTCATCTCTAATTATAAGAGGGTCAAAAGGCCATGTTTAGTCCTATAGCTCTGCAAAAATATTACTTTTTTAAAGAACAGTGTCCGACCATATTTTTTAAACAAGGTTGAGGTAAGTTAACTGAATCCAGCTAGCAGGTGTTTTGGCCAAAATGTTTCGGCATCGTTTTGACATCCTATGCCTTGCCATTATTCTTTTGACAATAAATCATGCCCAAAACCAAAGTTGTCACATTTTCCTTGTTTTTCCGACTAAACTATCAAACAAACCCACTGGCTTTCCTTTTCTATCAACTTTTCTTTTTTGGTCGGAAAGATTCACTTTTTTGCTTCTTTTTCTAAACAAGTTTCTTTACGAAGAGAAGACTAATTACCCAATTCAGGCATCAATCCTCCATATTAGTATCTTGATAATTTACATATTTTGAGGTAAAGTGTCCGATATTCATTTGATAATCTAACTTATTACATTATCTCATAACGAAATAATATTTGAATTGTACAAAAATGCAAGTAGAAGTGAAGAAACTAGAACAATTTTGACAAATGTCACTGAATGCAACAGTTTAATGACATTTCTTTTTATTTAAATGTTAAATGTCTTATATTCGAACTCATGAATACCCTACGAATTTAAAATCAACTTATTCCCATACATTTTAGTTTAAATATATTCTTGTACAAAAAAAAAAAAAAAAAAAAACAAATAAACCCTTGAGATTAGTCCAAGTGGTGAAGGAGTGTGTGATGATGTATTAAGATTAGAATAAATTTGTTGTTCTAATTCCTTCAATGTAACTAAAGAAAAGAAAAAAGTTTAACAGATTAATAATAACATGAGTGGTAGGAAAAAAATTTCAAATGAAACGATCAAATCATAACGCAGTGCTGTTAATTTACATGTTATGATAAGTATTACGATAGCACATACAAATATTATAATATGTGTAAATTAATAATACTAGTAAACAGTATTACGTGACAATCTTGTTCTTCAAGATCCTATAGCTAAAAGAAATTATAATCACCTATTGTTTGATTTTAATCTCACGGCAAATAATTATTTAATTTTTATTATTATACTTTCTCTTTCACCCTTACATTAAGAATGAATGGTGCGTGGGTGATTATAATTTTTCATAGAGTTGAAGAGAGCGGGACTCATAACGAGGATAGGAATGACAGTGCAGAGAAAAAGGAAGCAGGAATGGGATATTAATTTGCCGATGTGCCATATAAGAATGGATATATGATGCCAGCAAGCATACGTTGCTCACGGCTGTCACTTTTCACTCGCTTTCGCTTGTGTTACGCAACATGCTGCTACTGACACGTTCGACACTTAAATCAGCTGGCTTAACGCGGACGCAGACCAATGACGATGGTCAAAGCTTATATAGTCCAACTTAATTTATTTCTTATTTCTTAATAGAATTTCAAGTTGGTTATATATGCCTTCTGATCTTGGGATCGAGGAACAAAACTGGTAAAAACACGAGTGATTTTTTGGTAAAAAACTTTAAAAGAACGTGTGTTATTTGACTATGTGCATAGGTGGGCTGAAAATGCCCTTAAGTTCCACTAAAAATTAATCTTACTCTTCAGAGTGCCTGGGCTAATACCTCAGGCTTCGGCAAAAAAAAAAAAAAAAACTTAATTTATTTTTTTATTTATAGTTTGTAATTGTATTAAAATAAAAAGTTAAATTAAATAAAGGAGAGAGAAATGTTAGCCAACTTTATGGGAATTGGCTAAGAAATCGAAACGGTTCAAAATTGGCCAAGAAAGCATGCAATAAAGGGAAAGACGATTTCTTTACCATATTTCTTAATGACTTGGGTTTCGTTTGTTGATTAGGATTTTTCCAGTCAAAAGTGTTTGATGCATGCCTAGCTATATAAAGGCCTACAACATCATATGTTGAGCATTGTCATGGAGTTTTGAGAGTTTTCTCGTCCATATATTTTGGTAGCTTACATGAATTTCAGAATTCAAAGTTTCATATCGACAAATTATATATATTTTGGTAGGTTACATAATGTTTACATACATGCAAACATATCGACAAATTACATGTGTAATCAAAGTTTCATATCTTTGTGTTAATAATTCTTTATATGAGTTCCAACTTTAAAGTCTATTCCATTATTCGTTCATTGATTAGTAAGTTGGTTATGGTGTTCAAAGGATCTGCTAATCCAACTTAGGATACGTTTTACTTTGTCACTCCTACACTAGAAAACTAGAAAACCCAGCAAACTTGAGTCTTGAGGTGCAAGTAATCTTATGCTGCCTTAATTCCTTGATTAGGTGTTAAACCTTTTTCATTAGGGATGCATGTATAGCTTTAATTGATTTGTTCCAGCTGATATATACCTGAAAAATTCACGCAAGCCCGTTAAGCTAGGGAACATACAAAATGAGTGCAGAAAATTTCGTTTCGGTAATTTTAGCTTTTCTAGTAGCGACTTTCGTAAAAGGAGCGGGTAAATTATATTTTTAGCGGGAGGCCACGTCGCAAAACCCCATGTCCGTTTAGATTTTCCCAGAGCTCCATCTGCCAAGTATATATAGCTTCTTGATTGACCTTTCGTCTCTCTTCCTCTGCAAGCTTCTTCCCAGAAAAAAAATACATACACACACATATATAAGTGTATATATTTTTATATGTGTGTGTATAACAGCTCCGAATTCTTGATTTTCGAGTTCTGTTCTTCGTGGTGATCCCAATTCGAAGGCATTGTTGTTTCTCTGTTTCTTGCTTCGAAAGCCAAAAATACCGATTTGCTTTCCTTCTGGGTTTTCTTGAATCCGATTCTTGGAGTGGACCGGTGAGTCCTCATGTTTTAATCTCTCAGTCATTCTTTACCTTGTTTTTACATTTCGGAAATCCCATTGCATTGTATAAAAGCTCGGTTCTTTCTTTCTTTATTAGCCCAGGTTTTGTGAATTTTTCAGAATCATCAGAGGACAAGATGCTGAGGGCGTTCCGAAAGCCGAAATTCGTCACCAAATGGTTCGTTACATAAAAACCCAACTCGTGTTTCATTTTTTTTTTTTTATTTCTGTTCGTTGATGAGTTTTTCTTTTTCTTCGTTCTAATTCTGGCTCTTTTTTTATGCAGCAAATCGGATATAAAGATGACGAAGATGCGGATCGAGGCGATAAAGAAGAGGAGGAGCGCGGTGCAGAGGTTTTTGAAGAGCGACATAGCTGATCTTTTGAGGAGTGGCCGTGACATCAATGCATACGGCAGGGTATGTATGTTTCTGCTTAATTAATCTTCTTCTTGGTTTTTGTTTCGATTAATTAATTTAACAATATGACGTTAATCTTGTTTATAATTTTTGTTGTTTTTATGGTTTTCTGTGGCCTGAAAAATAGGCTTGTTTCTATTCCCTCTTTTTACTCATGAATCATTTTGTATGATACAATTTTTCCTTCATTTGAAAGATTTGTTTACCTGGCCAATTGAAAATTTAGGGCTGGTTTCGGTTTGGTAACCGAACCGAAAAGTGGCTACCGAAAACCGAACCATGAAATTAACAAAACCAACTCCGAAAACCGAAAATTGGTAGTTCCATCCCCAGCCACGCAAACATAAACCTGCTCGCAATGTCATGTACTTTCGATTGCCTTGCATTTATATTGAATCAAGATTACTTGCATACTGCATCGTTGCAGATGATCCGTGGTTTTTACATATATGCTTGTGGCGATACTTCACTCCCAGAGCCTCCAATTAATATATCTTGTTCAGTTCTCTTAACGCTTCATGATCGGTGAAACAGGCTGAAGGACTTCTAGTTGAGCAAAATATGTCCGTCTGTTACGAATCAACTGAGAGCTTTCTTGGATGCATCTCGACTCATCTTCCTCTCATAAAAAGTCAGAGGTATATGTGGCTTCCGGAATAATATGCTCATTAAGTTTCATAGACTTTTCTGCTAGCCTTATCTTTTATTTGTTTGTTTCCAGTGAGTGCCCTGAGGAATGCAAGGAAGCTGTTCGGTCAATTATGTACGCAGCAGCACGATTTGCTGATTTGCCAGAACTCCGCGACCTCAGAACTCTGTTTAGTGAAAAGTACGGAAATTCCCTCGAACCTTTTCTGAATAAAGAGGTGATAATTCAAAACTTGCTCTTTTAAGTTCGTAGTTATCAAATAATCAAAAGATGCATACTTGTTCTATAGGTTTGTCTCTAGTCTGTCTGACCCAGTTGTTCGTTTGTGCTCAGTTTGTGGAGAGGTTGAAGTCAAAGCCTCCTACGAAGGAGATGAAGATTCAGTTAATGCACGACATAGCACAAGAATTTTCGATTGAATGGGATTCAAAAGCTTTGGAACAGAAACTGAATACTAATACTCCACCGGCATCTGACCAAGTAAGTCTACTTTATGCATCATTGCTATAAAATACTGGAAGAAATCAAAAGTAAATTGTACCATCTGGTACATATTCTGAAGCTAATAAAGTATCTTCGCTCGCCTTATGAGATTTAACCCCTGAGAAAAGATGTTGAAGAGGGCACTTTTGTACCTTGCAAAGCTGCTTAGATGCCAAACGTTTCCCTCCATGTTTTTTGTTCCCACGTTATGTGTTATTATAATGCTTCTTATTGTCTGTTCTCATTGATCGTAACATGTATGACCCTTTTTGCAGGGCCAGCGCAGGTGCAGATCTCCAGTTGACAGCGATGACGATATGCACAAATCACATAAAAGGCAGGACAATGCTTTCCCGAAGAGAAGAAACCAGGAGGGTGACTCTTATGACAGATACAAGCTGCAGGGCAGCAGTGAAGACGAAACAACAACAGATGTATTCCAATCTGCCCCAAAATATTCTTCGAGCTCAATAGGAAGTACATCCGGGGATGAAGCGGATACCACCAAGATGCCCTTCTACTCCAAGTTTATTCCACCACCTTACTACAAATCAAGACCTGAAAAAAAGGAAAGCAGCCACGTCGAAAAGGAAACAGATCACCCTAGCGATGTTTCAGTTGGCGAAGATAAAACAAAACGAAGATCAGTAAGGAGGGGAAACTTGAAACCACCACCAGGTCACGAGAATCTTGGCAGGAATGATAAAACTAGACGAGGAGATGATAGTGATTCAATGGACGAAGAGGAGAGAATAATGGATGGACTTTTGATGCATTACAGCAGGAAACAGTCACCCTATGAATTGAGCCAGATGAAGGGCAGTCTGGACGATGATGATGCTGGTGAATCCACATGGAACAGAAGCAGAAGATCTCAGCGAGAGGCTCCGTCAGCCAGAGCATCATCTCTCCCACCAGAGCCAACGAGTTCAATTGAGGCACCGAAAAAGCATGGCCGAGCATTTTCCTTCACACCAGATGTGCACGTGCACCCAAAGCTACCGGAGTACGATGAACTGGCAGCTCGAATTGCCGCTCTTAGAGGAATATAGAAGAAGGACAGCATTAGAAATTAAAGTCTGTAAAAGTTTACTTGGTGTCATCTTCTCTACATCTAATAGGAAATATTATTGGAGTTTGATATGTCTATTAACATCCATTAATCATTAGTTTGCTGATCATATAACACTGTAAAAGTCCCAAAGTGTCATGGTTGAACTTTAGGGTTCACAATCTAACACTACTTTAGATATAAAAGTTGTGTGTTTTCCTTTCATGGTTTATGTTGGATTTTTAGTTCTATGATCATGTGAAAATCTGGCACTTGGAATAACTGAAACTAGTGATAATGTGAAATGGTTATATTTAGATTCTACGACAAATCATTAGGGCTGAAAAATTTTCCTCAAAATCTCAAATCAAATAAAAAAAATCCCGATCCCATACCGAAATTTTTTCAAACCAATAATACAAAATTTGTTGTGATCCATATTGAACCTATCCCAAACCTTTCGGTACTGGAATCGGGATCACATATTCAATAGTCCATGAATCCCGAACCGAACCGAAAAAAAAAAAAATATATTTATTTTGGTTGCATGCATATTGAATGTTGAATTTAAGCAGTTTGATAATAGACTATATTAGAAATAGAAATATGAAATTAAGTAGTTTGGAACTTTGGAACATCAATGTGACTTGTTATGAATGAAATCGTCTTTCAATTGATATGAGGTAAAAAATCTAAAATTTAATTGATACGAAATTGGGGAACAAAATTTTAGGCCTAAAGCCCAAATTTTAGACCATAGCCCAAAAATATCAAATTTCAACCCAAAAGCCCAAAACCGAAAATCCAATTCCGATTTATCTCGAAATATCGAAAACATTTTGAGAATCCCAAAAATTTGGAATGCCGAAATTTTCGTTCAGCATTGGTCTTCAAATTCTTGTCTCAAAAATTTTAAGTTTAGGATTCAGGATGCCATTTTCAGTTTGAGATTCCATACTGAACCACTTCTACAAATCACATAAAAGTTATAACATTTTTTAAGCATTCAACCATGCATTCGAGATCTGTGTTTCAGTCTACTAGAAACTTGCTATATTAGCTCAGCTCGTAATCGTTGGCATTTCTAAAAGTTGATGAGTCTAGAACATACTCATTGCTCGCTGACCAAGTATACTTGCTAACATTTCCTTAGAACTGAATGAATGGAGGTTTATGAGCAAATGAAAAAGAATGCTCTGTACTAATGACACCTCTCACTCAACATATTTGATTATTAATAAGAAAGGAAAATTAACGAAAAGTTCAAAAAAATTGTAGTTTTAATGAAAAATGACAAATAAAGGTGTAATGAATAGTACCAGGGAAAGGTAAAAAATATGATTTTTTCGTTAAAAATGAATAGTACCGGGAATGCTTCGTTAAAACTCTCTATTAAGAATGCTTGTACTGATAACATTAATGAAAAGAAGAGGGATATTTTAAACCAAAATAGAAATAGAAATATATATATATATATATTAATCCTTAAATATTAGCCCATCTAAATAGTTATAAACCCAACATTTAAGAAAAACATAGGCCATATTAAAAACAAAAACAGCAGCCTAGCCGACTCCAACAAAAGCAGTAGCGTAGCCCACTCAGAGAGAGGCACAAACAATAAACAAACAACACCAGAGGAAATCAAGAAGAAGCAGCCCGCCGCTGGATGTCTCTCGCCAGCAACCACCGGAGTAGCCATCATGTAGGAACCAATCGAAGGTGGGTCCATTGAGAGCCAAGCAAAACCAAAATAACCCCACAAAAACAAACACACCTGAAGCAAAAGTCAGATTTTAGAGTGCCGCAACAGATCGAGCCATCTAGATTCGTACCATCAGCAACCACACATGGAGGAAGAGTACTAAAAGTACATTAACAAAGGGAAGTGGATGACCAATGGATGTGTGAAACATCCTTACTACGACAAAAGTCGTAGAACACTTTGCCCAAATATTTTGGCATGCTAATAGAGCGATGGGTAGTGGGGTAGCAATCCAGATCCCCAATCAGGTCCAAAACATGAATGACACGTTTCGTGAGGATAATCAGAATAAAAAAGAGAAATAGAATTCCGACTATAGAATATTCTAGTGTTTAGCAAACATTGCAGAATAAAAGATATGGTGGGACCCACACAAATTTTGGAATCCAACTCTAAATAGAGGTTTTTTTTTTTTTTTTTTTTTTTTGAAGAAAACGATAGTAGATCTCATTAATCATATCAAAATACAGTGAAACAAGCATATAAAGTTCAACAGGATGAGGCACAATCCTCCAAAAGTACATCAATTAAAATACTAGGAGGAGAGGTCATCCAATCGAAAGTATGTTCCACTGATAATCCAAAGCGGGCAAGTCTATGAGCCGCCATGTTGGCTTGACGGCGAAAAAGGCACTTCAATGACTGAGGGGGCTAAAACCTTGATGTCTTCCACCACTTGACCAATGTAGGATAGATTAGTAGATGGATCACGTAAAGCTTCCACAATCTCAAGAGAATCGCTCTCACAAATTAAATTTGTAAACCCTCTGTCCATTGCCCAAATCAAACTAGTCTGGACGGCCACCGCTTTCGCTTGTAATGGAGTGAAGATATTTGAAGACTTTCCACACGAAGTTGCCATAAAACTACCAGTTTCATCTTTAATGATCAGGCCGAAACCCCCCACTTTACTCTCACCATTCTAGGCCCCATCAATATTTAGTTTGAGGCATCCCGATGGCGGAATTGTCCATTTCAAAGTGGGATGTCGGGAAGGGTTTATGTGGTTTGTGTTGGCATTGGCAGTAACAAAATTCTACCACCAATGAAGAGCCGAGCAACCACCACATCATGACATTCCCTATCGCCATTCCAAAGCTTCCCATTCCGAGCTCCCCATATTGCCCAGCAAATCATCATGGCCGAATTGAAATGAGAGGATTAGAGAGAACCAATGATTTCTATAGCCCATTTAAGAAATGTAGCGGGGGAGAAACCCTGTAATGCTATCCCCAAGTGTGAAGAAATCCATGCACATTAAGCATAAGGATAGTCCTTTAAGAAATGGAGAGTAGATTACGTCTGATAGTTGCACTGCACACACGCGAAATTCGTAGAGATATGGCGTTTCCCCAGATTTTCCTTTGCAGGAATTATGTTATTATAGAGTCGCCAAAAATAAATCCTTACCTTGGGGGGAATGTTTGCCTGCCAAACCTTAGCCCATAATTTGGAAGTGAGCCCCGAAGATGCAGAAGAAGAGGCCCCATTATTTATCGGGACCAACCATGCACGTGCGATATGATACGTACTTCTCATTGAGAATTTACCATTTTTCTCAAATTGCCATATTAAATGATTAAGAGAGCAGCAGAGGCTTAAAGGTATGGCATGGATCGCTTCCACTTTCGTATCGGTAAAAAGAGACCCCACTAGGTCTAGGTTCCATGTTCGCGAAGAGTGAGTGAGTTAACATACATTCTAGAGGATACAATTAGTGGGCTTTGGGGAAAAATGCGAAAGGTGGATGGGAGAAGGACCCAAGGATCCTCCCACATGTTGATTGATTCGCCACACCCCACTTGCCATCTTATGCTCAAGCTAAGAACCTTCCTGGTAGCGCATACACTGTTAGAGCAATAAGAAGAGTCTGAGAATACCACAGCGTTTAAGAGACTTGAGTTTGGAAAGTACTTTACTTTGAACACTCGAGCCACCATCAATTGAGAATCGGAGCAGAACTCCATCCCTGTTTAGCAAGTAAGCTGAGCCAATGGATCCGTTTCCCACCCTCATAATCATTCCACCAAAAAGAGGGTACCAACCGATTCAAACTGGCACATAAGTATTTTGGTAAAAGGAAGCAATTCATCATGTATGTAGGAATGGCTTGAGCCACTGCCTTGACATGAATCTCCTTCCTCGCCGCACTTACAAGTTTCCCCTTCTAACTTTGTAAGCATTTCTAGAGTCGTTCCTTGATATAGGCTAAGCAAGCACTTTTATTCTTTCCCACTAATGTAGGCATTCTCAGATAACATTCATGTCTCTTTACTGTTTGCACCTCTCGAGCGTTGGCAAATTTTGATTGCATATCCCTTTTAACATTTTTGCTAAAACATACTTTACTTTTAGCAAGGTTCACTTATTGTCCCGAAGCCAATTCATAAGTGAGGAGGAGTTCGGAAATATTGTGTCATTCAGCTTCGGTTACACAACAAAAGAGTAGGTTATCATTAGCAAACATTAGGTGATTTATGGTCAGAGCATTGGCACATATAGAGATCCTTTGGAGTTTCCCTTCTTTCTTTCGTTTGGTAATGAGGCTGGATAGGCGCTCGGTGTAGAGAAGAAAAAGATAGGGAGACAAGGGGTCTCTTTGCCTAGGTCCCCAGGTATGGTGGATGTAACCCATTGGCCGACCATTCATAACAAAAGAGTAGGAGATCGTAGAAATAAACTGCATCACCAAGTTCACCCATTTCTGTGAAAATCCCATGGTGGTAAGAACACTCTTAAGGTATTGCCATTCGATGCGATCATAAGCCTTATTTATATCGAGCTTTAGGGATAAAAAGCCCTTATTTCCTCTCCAGTACTTGGACAACCAGTTGGCAATCTCTGCCGCAATAAGTGTATTGTCCGAGATGTGGTGGCCCAGGACAAAAGTTGTCTAGGTGGGAGATATGATTTGGGTGAGGATATGTTTCAACCGATTGGCCACAACCTTAGCATTTCTAAAAAGATTTTTCCAGCTAAAAGATACTAAACCTGGTCTAACTGCTCCTTGATTCCACCCGAGCGAGTTGTGACCCAGGTATGTTGATTGCCATCAAAACCCAAATAAAAAAGACCACAATCATTCACAGTAGATCTAAATGCAAGAATCTGATTTATGGGACGAACGGGACCTCCTTCATTTTCATGAATGTGCAATAGTTCATTGAAATCATCCCTACCACCCACGGAAGTGAGCAATGTGAAGCTAAGTCATGGAGCAGATTCTAGGATTGGAATCTATCTGCTATATTTAGATGCCTGTAGAATCTCGTGAACTTCCAATGAAGGGGATCCCCCATGCCCCTACCTTCGTATCCATAAATCTTTCAGAAGATGACAAGATTCGAAGGTTCAACTTATTATTCCAAAAAAGACAAAGTCTTCCAGAACTACCTTGAGAACTTACACTAAAAACTCTGTCGAAGCCCAGCTTGACTTTGAAAAAAATAACTAAAGAGATTAAGGATTTGGTTTCACAGAGAAAAACCAAAAAAGGAACTTGCTGCCTGATTAGATTTTGCAGCTCTTGAACTCGCCGAGGGTTCTTAAGCCCCCAACAGTTCCAGAGTAGGATTTTCATGTTTGGCGGTGTAGCTGAGCCCTGTTAGCCATCACCGATTTAAATTTTTTGTACCCCTTATTTTGCTCGTGAGTTTCAAATCCCTCTATCCTGGAGACCCTCATAGAGGGCGTAGTAGGGTCCTCAGTGATTAGTTGGTCCTCATAAGCCATATCACTCAAGTTCAAATGAGTAGTGTAGCCTCCACAATCCCCTCGCCCTTTATGTCTTGTGCTTTTGCTTTTCTGATTAGAAAGATGTAAAGGACACCCACTTTTGGGGTTGACAGCAAGTCTGACCCTTTAGTGTGGAGGAGAGACCAAGTCGTTTGGTCTGTGGCCATTGGATTGGTCAACCAGGATAGATGCCTGACTTAGGGAGGCCTCATCCACCTCAAGGATATTAGTACCTGGGGGAAAGGAGTCCATTACTGAAAACTTTGTTTGGCTGGCCCTTACTCTATTATGAAGAAGCTCGTTTACATTTTTGAAGGCCTAATGGGGGACCTTATTGGGATCGCACCAATCATTATCCAATGAAAGACCATTTATAGCGATGGTGAGTGTTCCATTAAAAAATTGAGTCCTAAAGCTATCCGGGTGCCATGTGCACCCATAATCTAGTAATAACTTAGAGCGAGAAGACAAGTGTTGGTCAACAACCTCATTTGAACCGACAACTGTGTTATGAAGGATCACATTTGTCATAGGCTTAGAGGTGGTAGGTGTAGAGGTGTCAGGTATAGAAATGTCAGGGGAGACAAAAGGGTCAATCTTTGGAAATTGTCGTTTGGTCCTTTGCTTTCTAGTGAGCCAAAGAATTGTTTACTGGTTCCATTCAAAAATTGAGTCCCGAAGCTATCCGGGTGCCATGTGCGCCCATAATCTAGTAACAACTTAGAGCGAGAAGACAAGTGTTGGTCAACAACCTCATTTGAACCGACAATTGTGTTATGAAGGATCACATTTGTCATAGGCTTAGAGGTGGTAGGTGCAGAGGTGTCAGGTATAGAAATGTCAGGGGAGACAAAAGGGTCAATCTTCGGAAATTGTCGTTTGGTCCCTTGCTTTCCGGCGAGCCAAAGAATTATTTACCGGTAAGTCCATTTCTTCCTCCGATAGGCCGTAGAAACCTCTAACTCCCTGTTCCCACTTTCGACGCCAATGGTGCTCGTTGGCACTAAATTTTATAGTCGGTCATGTTCGGGGGACAAGGGGCACGCATGTCTATGTTAAAACGGCTGTCTGCAGACAAAAATGATGGTGTAGGGTGTGTGCAACCACTAAAATGGCCAGAGTGGCTGCACCTGTAACAAAAGATTGAAGCCTTTCATAGCGAAGCCGAATCGTGTAGGAACCCAATTTTGAGCACGGAACAAAAAACCAGGCCCTCAAAGGCTTGGAAGTATCAAAATCCACCCTTATTCGTAGAAAACTCCTAAACCCAGTTACCAAAGGGTCCTCCACCTCCCAGACAGTGTTGATTTTCGACCCCAAACTTCTCGCGTTCTTTACTGTGCAAAACATTTTAAGGATCACATGGGCTTGTACCTAGTAGATTGTATATCATCAAGTGAATGGTAAGAAGGCCATAATTTCACAAAAAACGTATAGTCCGTGATGAACCAAGGATTTCCTTCTAGGAGCTTCCTGGCCACGGCTTCTTTTCCTACCGTAATTGCGTATATGTTATTTTTAGCCTTTAAAATCCTCACAACTCCCATCTTGTTCCAAGCCGATCTTAGGACTTCATTTACCATGATTTGTGAAGGTTCGTTGTCAGCAATGAGCTTGCCGACAAGGTGGATGATGCTCTTAAATCTTTCCTCAAGATTGAGGTTATCCTCCAATGTGATGCACAGTTCATCTAGCACTTCCTCTTCATGATCCATTTCTCAAACTGCAGAGCCCAACCCCAGCAGTAAACTGAGTAGAGAAACAATCCATATAGGATACTTAGTAGCACAGAAATAGGCTGCACAAATTAACAGGCATAAATGCCTATGTTGGATTGTAAAAATCTTCATCATTTTTATAAGGAACAACATGTGCGGAAACAATTGGATGGTGGGAATTGAATTTCGGGTTATTAAGGAAATCATAATGAATTTTTTCTCCCTATTATACCCTCACTTATTTCTAAAAATTCAAGATTCGGTCGCATTAGCCCAACACTAAATTTTGTTCTCTCAGCCAAGAAAAAAAATAAAAGAAAAAAGAATTATATTTGTTCTCACAAAGTTAAAATAAAAAAAAATTTTACCAAAAAAAAAAAAAAAAAAAATTAACACATAAAATAAATTACTAGTAAATTTTGAACCTGCTTCCACAAATCAATTGATTAGCTTGGATGAGGATAGTGATCTTGTTCTTATGAGACGCAACAGTAAGCTTTCACTTGTAGTGGTTGATTTGTTTTGAATTTACTGCTTAACCGAAACTGGTAATTCTTATCGAGTAAATGCCACTCTAGATCTTTTCGTTTTGTTTTGTTTGCACTACAAATTCATCCAAAATGTGCAGAAGTATCTAATTCAAGTGTTAGTTACAAGTGTCAGTTTGCAGGTAAATTTCGTTATTGTTGTTGTTGTTGTTGTTGGTTTTTATACTAGTTTTAAGTTTTGTATATCTGCAATGTGTTCATACCGACCTTTCAGGTGTGGAGGGCAGAACTAGTGTTATCTGATTTTTTGTTGCATAAGATGTTTACATCATCTGAACTCGATGGAACTGTTTATTTAGAACTTGGTGTTGGTACAGGTACTTTAATAATATCTATCTTAAGGATAACTGATTATATTGGATATGTTAGTCAATGATTTGTTAACATTCGTTTCAGATTTAAGTCGTGTTCATGAATTTTTAGAGATTATATATACCTCAAATTGTGGGTAGAGTTCTAAGTCTTTTGTGCTTGCCTTTTTTATTTTTAAAATAGAAATCTTGTATGCCTTTAATATACCAAAAGTTTAAGATTTGAAGCAATTGTTATATAGATCGAATGGGCTTTGATTATGAAAAGAATAGGTGTCAAATTGAACGATAACTACATTCTTATATTGGTTTGTTTTATATAATTCCTCATCTGTTTCATAATTTTTAAAGTCTATCATTTAACTATAACTGGGCTTTGGTTTTTTCTAATCAGGTGTTATACTTAGCGTTGGAAAAGCGCTACAACTTCAGTCTTGATGATCTCAACATTGTTGCAAATCATTATTTACATTTCCAAAGCTTTCTATGGTTAGAGGGGGTAAGCAATGTTCATGTATCAAGATGCACTGGTATCATGATTGGGGAGTTTATTTTATCGTTTAGTTTTTCATCCTTTTGCCTTAAAGTTAGTTTGGGATTTCAAAGGATGGTGAATGTGGTTATATGCCTTGCTTTGTGGGAAAATTCATTGACATTAGATACATTCCTTAGTATGTAAGAGAGTATGATAGAGGAAAAATCAAGTATTATAACAAAACAATATTAATGTAAACCCTCTTGATGTAATGTCCATCAATACAATGATCAAAGGTTAAGTTGAGGGATAAATGGACTCTTTTCACCTCTTATTTTTATTCTTAGAAATTAAAGCGTTGGTTCTTGAACTTGGCCTAATTGGAGCATTGGTCCCTGAATTAAAAATTTGCGATTGTGCATCCTTGAACTTGTCACATCGTGGGGTGGAGTGAATTTGTCCAAAATAATAGGCTATAAAAAGCTGGTTACCTAAAAGGACCATTGCTTTATGTTGGGACAATTTCAAGGACTAATACACACAAGAATTAATTTAGCCACTAAAGATCCAATTGGGCCAAAGTTTAAAGATCAATGTTGAAGGATAATTTTATTCCATATATCAAGAACCACGACATAGTTACAAACTACTGTTCAACTCTTTCACTAGACCGAAAAGGAAATACTGGCATCATCCATTGAAGAGTTCTTGCAAACATGGTGTACATATGGTACCTGAAACAATGTGAGAAATACAAATAGGATACAAAACAATTGAAGTTAACAAGTAACCATGCTTTGGAACACATGTCGTTAGGAAGACATCAGAGGTAGCTTTAACTTGACATAAAAATTGAGATAATTCAATATTCATTCCATTTGCATGTTCATTAAACACTTACATTTGATAACAATTTAGTTTTAGTTTCAGGATATAATGAATGTATGTTGAAGAATGTGGAAATAAGGGAGGACAAACCGAGAAATAAAGAATGTAAGAAACAAAAACTAGAAATGAAAACCTATGAAAAATTATTTTTAGGTTGTAGCTTCTAGTTTTCATTTGTTCACCTTTCCCACTTCCTTTCCACCACTCTTCCCCAACCCTTGCTTGGCCCACTTTTCTTTGTTGTACTCTTTATTGTTCATTTAAAAGTGAATTAAAATTATAAACAAAACTGCTACCAAATCGGCTTTAAGCCTTCAATACAATGTATCATCATTTCAAAACACTAATGTCAAGATCATCTATACAAAAAAATTTCTTCAATATGGAGGCCATTTAACAATTCATATGCGTTGAATAAGTCGACAAAACCAAGTAAAGGCGCATTAAGGAGAGAATGGAAATTTTCCTGGCTAGAGCAAGGAAGGAGAGTTGAATATCTATAAACTGGCTAGAGCAAGGGAAAGAAAGAAAAAAGACATAACCAAGTAAAGGCGCATTAAGGAGAGAATGGAAATGTTCTAGCTACAGAGAACACGCTTAAATACATATGGAGAGCTTATTTTTAGGGCTGGTTCGGGAATTCCAATTTCAAGATCGATCCCAAACCAAATTTTCAGGAATCCCGAAATAGTTTTGAGATTTCGGGACAAATCAAGATTAAATTTTGATTTTGAGCTTTTGGGCTATTGAGCTGAGACTTGACATATTAGGCTTTTGGGCTAAAATTTACCCTTTTATATTGAAATTGTTAGCCCAATTTTGTTAATACCAATCTGTCATACATACAAATATGCCATATGTGCGTTTGTGCAATCTATTTTGAGCCAACAATGCAATCTATTTCCTTTAACTTCATACATACCAATCTGTGCAATCATAGATTTATAGCCCTAATTGAAATATGAAATTATGAATTGTTTTTCAAATATATTCTACTACACATGCATGCAACAAAAATAAATTAAGTAACAAACCCAAAAGCAAAAAAAATTAGTTACAAGCCAAAGTTTCAAAATAAATTAAGTAACAAACCCAAAAGAAAAAAAATTAGTTACAAGGCAAAGCTTGAAAATAAATTAAGTTACAAACCAAAAGCAAAAAGAAAAGCTTAGGGCCTGTTTGGTACTCTACTTGAATCCAACTTTTTAAACTCACAAACAATTTTCAAGTTTTAGGCCTTAAAAACTTGTTTGTTAGGACTATTTTCAAAAACTGAACTCAAGACTAACTAAAAAATATAGTCTATTCTCTAAAAACATAAAAAGTGAGTTTTTAGAGTTTTTAAACTTGAACTCACTCATTTCTTTTCTCTCCCTTCTCCCCTTCCACTCCAAATCTCTCTCTCTCTCTCTCTTTTTTCTTCTTTCTCTTTACTCTTTTTTTCTTTTTTTTTTTTTGACCTTTTTCGTCTCTCCTCCAATTTGCTATCTTCATTCTCTCGGTTCTTTCTCTCACTCTTCCTGTGACAGCCCGTTCCGAAAATTTTTAAACCGTAAGTGTGAAAGGACGATTTTACCCCTAGTGTGAATTTTCGTGGTGTGGCTTTTTTTGGTTTGTTGTTGGCAGGATGTGGACCACACACATACTCTCCTACATTTCCCTCACCTTTTCCCTGCCCTGCATCCTGTCCCGTGCCATTTCCTTTCCCCATTTCCTATCCCATTGTACGGACATAACCCAAAACCATTGTAATCTTCACAGATCGAAGAAACAAAGTACATATCCATGCTCGTGACGTCTGTAGAAGTTCAACCATACCCATTTCAGGTAAGGATACCTTCGTTTTCACGTCGAACTCGGGATACCCGATTTTTGTCACTGTTCATGCACACGTTAATTCTTGTGTTTTTGGGGAATTTCAAGCTTGTAGGAAGCTTGGTGAGGTCCTTAGGAGGCTTGGGGTGGTTCGTTTGAAGGTTTTGGACGTCGGGATCGTGAGTTTCGAGGTTGGTCGGAGTTGGTGGTGTTTTCCGGGCGAGATTCCGTGTGTTTTAGCACTTGAAAGTGGTATGAATTTGTTCCTCTCGTTGTAAGCTTCAATTTGGTACCAATTTTGTGAAATTTGGTTGAAAAACGAAGAAGATATGAAGGTTTGAAAATTTTACGATTTTTCGGCGCCGGCTACGGCGCCGGAGCCTCGCTGGAGAAGACGACGGAATATTCCGTCAGTTTGGATGGAATATTCCTAACGGCGTTAACGGAATCCGCTAAAGTTAACGGAATATTCCTGACGGCATTAACTGACGTCGTCAGCGTGCCAGGCACGTGCCTGCGCGTGGGGGCGCGTGCGACGATGAAAATTATTTCTAAAAATATGGGGATGTTCCTGAGGTTGAGTAGATCACGTTGGTGTATTCATACACCCCATTTGAACATTGTATGAGAAGTTATTTCATAAGGTTGGTTATGTGCTTTAAAATTAACGTTTTTATAGTTGTTACGCATATAGGTGATACCTATCCCGAGGACGGGTGTGGTCACTCGAGGCAAGGGGGTTACGACCCTTCCACATACCAGTGAGTGGGCTTTTGGTTTTCCGTATATACCTATATACTTATACTTTTCCCAGAAAATGAAATGAAACGTTTATTCGTTTATATGCCATGCATTATGTTGCCGTTTGTTTATGCATTGTTAGTTGTATATGTGTATATATATATATATATATATATGTTTGGTGCTGCGGACGCACAGGTAAATGCCAGGTGAGTATGGTTTATGCTTATATTCAGTAGTGGCTTGAAATGCATAGAGAGCTCATAACCTACACCCCCGGTGTTAGTGCTCCCGCCCAGAGTTGGGCACAGTCCTTCACGTGATGTTCACCTCCCGCACCACACGCTCATCTTGGATCCAAGTTAGGTGCACAGTCCTGTCGTACAGACCACTTTAGGTGGTTCCGACTCGTAGGTGACCCGTGATTATTCGCTAGCCTTCACGTGATCGTAGCACTTGAGCGTACTTATATTACACCCAGGCCTGTCGTACAGACCACTTTAGGTGTTTCCAACTCGTGTGCAGGTATAGTTAGTGAGATGGAGATTTGAGCTCTAGATTCAGCCGTACAGGTCACGTTAGGTGACTCCGGCTGACAGATTACGTGGCATTGATTTGTTATTACCTAAGCACTTGCATTTTACTTCGAGGTTTTGGCATAGCATATTTTCCGAGCATGATATATATGTATATTATATTTTCTGGGAAGTATACAGGTTTTACGGCGAGGGGTTAGAACTTATTTATGAAATGGTTTTTGAAAAGCTTTGTTTTTGCCTAGTCACACTTTTTGTTTTGCGCCCCTCCAGGTTCTAGTTGGCTAGCACTTTTGTTATTACTTTGGTAAAGCTGGTTTTTATTTATTCGTACTATTTTTTTTTATTATTATTATATTAGCTTCCGCACTGTGCACGTGTTTACGTCACTCCTACGTAATGGCCAGCATGCCCTGATCTCGATCGGGGTGTGTCATTTTGGTATCAGAGCCTAGGTTTGGCAGTCCTGTACTTTTGTGAGTATTCTAATGGTTTTGGTGTCTTCTGTTAGAATTATGCCGCCTCGTCGGGAACCACGTCGCTCTGCTGAGCCTAGTTTCCTCGATATAGCTCAGCCGGGGGAAGCTATTGCTACAACTATTCATTTGGCGATCCGCCCTCCCCAGAGGACTCATCTGGAGACTATGTATAATTTGAAGTTGGATAAGTTCGAAGGCAACGAGGGTTATGAGGGTGCGGAACGGTGGCTAGAACATATTTAGAAGACTTTTCGTGTTTTACATAATCAGGAGAATCTCCCTGTCGAGAAGTGCGTAGAGACGACATCGTGGTTTTTGGGTAAGGATTCTGCATCCTGGTGGGAGCAGGAACTTCGTCGTTTGACTCCAGCTGAGAAGACTGATTGGGATGTATTCCGAGAGTTGTTCAGGAGAAGGTTTGTGCCTCCTGAGTATATTGACCGCAAGAAGCAGGAATTCACTGAATTGAGACAGAGGAAGTTGACAGCAGATAAGTATTACCGGAGGTTCACTGATTTGTCTCGCTATCATCCAGATGTTACTGGTAATCCAGCGGAGATGCTTCGTCGTTTCCGTTTAGGCACTAAGAAGAAGTGGCGTTCGATGGCGACCACTACCCCTTGTGACACCTACCAGGAGTTTTATGAGATTCTGTTGAGAATTGAGGATTCAGAAAATATGCCGAGCGAGAGTGAGGAAGAAGAGAAAGATGGTAATCAGAAGAAGGATGATAAGGGCAAAGGTCAGGCGTCGCTCGGACCTCGTAGGACACAGAACTTTAAGAGGGGTGGCACTAGTTCTAGCTCTTCTAGTGGTGGTTTCAGTGCCACTGGTCAGGAACGTGGTGGTAGGTTTGCTGGTGGTGCTAGAGGCCAGAGGCAGAGTGATACTGGTAGAGGTAAGGCCCCAGTTTGCCGCAGGTGCAATAATCAGCATTTTGGTGAGAGTAGGCGAGGTAGCAGTGGTTGCTTTACTTGTGGGCAGATGGGACATCAGGCTGCAAATTGTCCCCAGAGTCAGCAAAAGCCGCAGCAGACTTTCTTACCACCACCTGTACCAATCCAGCAGATTCCTGGTCCTGGTAGTTATGGGCAGACAGGTCGAGGTGATGCCTATTACTATCAGGGCGATGCTGTTCCTTATGCCCTGGGACAATATCAATATCCCCATGACCCATATTCTCAGGGTGGTTATCCTCAGTATTCCGGCAGCTATATGTCGTATCCCCCAGTTCCAGCAGACGGGTCTCAGTGGTTTCAAAGAGGACAGATTCAGCAGGGGGAGATTGCTACGAGTAGTGCGGGGTCTTTGAGGCAGTTTGGTCAGCCCAGTCAGGGGCGTGGCACTCAGAGTCATGGTGGCCAGACGAGCAGAGGTCGAAGTGGACGGCAGCAGACCCAGGGGCGTATTCATAATATTTCTCTGCAGGACGCTAAAAAAAATCCAGATTTGATCATGGGTATGTTAAATATCCTTGGTTATTTTGCTAGAGTATTAATTGATTGTGGTGCTACACATTCTGTGATTTCTCATACATTTGCTCAAGTGACGCAACCTCGCCCCACACCTCTAGGGTATGATTTAAAGTTCGCTATGCCTAGAGGGGAGAGATGTATTGTAGATTATGTGTACCCAGGATGTCCAGTGATAGTGGAGGATGTAGTTATGCCAGCTGATCTTATCCTGTTGGATATTGTTGACTTTGATGTGATTTTGGGCACCGATTGGTTTCATTTCAATCGTGCCAATATTGATTGTTACGGGAAAATAGTTACGTTGCATCGTCCTGGATTACCTGTGGTTACTTTTGTGGGCGAGCAGAGTGGGGTGAGACATGGCGTTATTTCGGCCGTGCGAGCGAAAAGGTTGTTATCTAAGGGTTGCCAGGGGTACTTAGCTCATGTGGTGTTGGATGAGGCTGCTTCTAGTAGAGTAGAGGATGTGAGGGTAGTCAGACATTTTCCCGATGTTTTCCCTGAGGATTTACCTGGTTTGCCGCCAGACCGAGACATGGAGTTCACCATTGAGTTGCTTCCAGGTACTAATCCTATTTCCTTGACTCCTTATCGTATGGCTCCCGCTGAGTTGAGGGAATTGAAAGTTCAGTTGCAAGAATTAGAAGATAAGGGTTTTATTCAGCCTAGTACTTCACCTTGGGGAGCTCCAGTGTTGTTTGTGAGAAAGAAAGACGGAACTTTGAGGCTATGTATTGATTACCGGCAATTGAATCGGGTGACGATTAAAAACCGTTATCCATTGCCGCATATTGATGATTTATTTGATAAGCTTCGAGGTGCTTGTGTATTCTCCAAGATTGACTTGAGGTCTGGATATTATTAGCTGAAGATTAGTAGGGATGACGTTCCTAAGACGGCGTTCAGGACTCGTTATGGCCATTACGGGTTTCTGGTTATGCCATTTAGTTTGACGAATGCACCAGCTGCTTTTATGGATTTGATGAACCGGGTGTTCCAGCTATATTTGGATAGGTTTGTTATTGTTTTCATCGATGACATTCTGGTGTATTCTAAATCGAAAGCGGAGCATGTTCAACATCTTACTTTGGTGTTGGAAAGGTTGAGGGAACACCAATTGTATGCTAAGTTTAGCAAGTGTCAGTTTTGGTTAGACCAAGTTGCATTTTTGGGGCACGTCATTTCAGCTCAGGGTATTTTGGTGGATCCTCAAAAGGTGACAGCTGTGGAGAAATGGGAACAACCGTGAACCGTCACTGAGGTGAAGAGTTTCCTTGGTTTAGCAGGGTATTATCGACGGTTTGTTAAGGATTTTTTTGTGATTGCTTTACCACTGATGAGATTAACGAGGAAAGATGTTAAATTTGAGTGGGATGATAAGTGTGAGCAGAGTTTCCAGCAGTTGAAGTATTGTTTCACTCATGAGTTGAATTACCCTACACATGATTTGGAGTTGGCCGTCATTATTTTTACGTTGAAGTTGTGGAGACACTACCTTTATGGAGAGAAATGTAAGATCTTTACAGATCATAAGAGTCTTCAGTATATTTTTACGCAGAAGGATCTTAATCTTCGTCAGCGGAGGTGGATGAAGCTACTCAGTGATTATGACTGCACGATTGATTATCACCCTAGTCGTGCAAATGTAGTGGCTGATGCACTTAGTAGGAAGTCTCAAGGTCGTGTCAATGCGTTGTACGCTAGTCGCATTCCTCTTCTGCCAGACTTACGATCTACGGGAGTGAGGTTAGAGGCGGAAGATCGAGAGATAGCTTTACTTGCTAATTTTCAAGTTAGACCAATTTTAGTTGATCGGGTGCTTGAAGCTCAGGTAGCTGATAAGGAAACTCAAGAATTGATTCAAGCTCGAGATCGAGGGAGGATGAGAGACCTCAGAGTTCATGATTCGGATGGCATGCTGATGCAGGAGGGTAGGATGTTTGTGCCTAATAATTTGGATTTAAAGAAAACAATTCTCGATGAAGCACATATCTCGGCTTATGCTATGCATCCAGGAGCTACTAAAATGTATCATACCATTCGACCGTTTTATTATTGGTCGGGTATGAAGAGGGAGATAGCTGAGTATGTGAGTAGGTGTGCCGTTTGTCAGCAAGTTAAGGCGTTAAGGAAGAAGCCGTTTGGGTTGTTGCAGCCGCTTCCCGTTCCAGAGTGGAAATGGGAAAACATTACTATGGATTTTGTGTACAAGCTTCCGCGTACACATAATGGTTTTGAAGCCATTTGGGTGATTGTTGATTGGCTTACTAAGTCAGCACATTTTATTCCAGTGAGGGATAAGTATTCTTTGGGCCGATTAGCTGAATTGTTTATCTCGAAGATCGTGAAATACCATGGTGTCCCTGTGAGTATTGTCTGAATCGTGATCCACGATTTACATCTAAATTTTGGGTAGCTTTTCAGGACGCTTTGGGTACGAGACTACTTTATAGTATGGCGTATCATCCTCAAACGGACGGACAGTCAAAGAGAACCATTCAGACTTTGGAGGATATGTTGCGAGCTTCGGTGTTACAGTTTGGTGATGCTTGGCACAAGCGGTTGGATTTAATGGAATTTGCCTACAACAACAGCTTTCATTCGAGTATCGGCATGGCACCATTTGAGGCATTGTATGGTAGATCTTGTCGCACATCGTTGTGTTGGTCGGAGGTCGGAGAAAGAGTTTTGGTGGGCCCGGAGATTGTTGATGAGACTACTCAAAATGTTCAGGTAATTAAGTCTAACCTGAAGGTGGCCCAGGATAGGCAGAAGAGTTTAGCAGATCGACATGCTACTGACAGAGTGTATGAGGTTGGCGATTGGGTATTTCTGAAGCTTTCACCATAGGGAGACGTTGTACGGTTTGGAAAGAAAGGTAAGCTGAGTCCCAGGTACATCAGACCGTACATGATCACCGAGCGAGTTGGCAAGGTAGCTTACAGGCTGGAATTGCCTCCGGAGTTGGCTAGAGTACATAATGTTTTCCACGTGTCCATGCTTCGACATTATGTTGCTGATCCGTCTCATGTGATACCTCCTCAACCCTTGGAAATCAATCCGGATTTGACTTATAATGAGGAACCAGTGACGATCCTAGATTGGAAGGAAAACGTTTTGAGGACCAAGACAGTGAACTTGGTGAAAGTTTTGTGGATGAATCATTCCGTGAAGGAAGCTACTTGGGAAACTGAAGATCGGATGAGAGATTTGTATCCTCGGTTGTTCTTTCATCATTAGGGGTTTGTTGTATGGTTGTTTTGAATTTCAGGACGAGATTCTAATAAAGTTGGTAGGTTGTGACAGACCGTTCCGAAAATTTTTAAACCGTAAGTGTGAAAGGACGATTTTACCCCTAGTGTGAATTTTCGTGGTGTGGCTGTTTTTGGTTTGTTGTTAGCAGGATGTGGACCACACACATACTCTTTCACATTTCCCTCACCCTTTCCCTGCCCTGCACCCTGTCCCGTTCCATTTCCCTTCCCCATTTCCTATCCCATTGTACGGACATACCCCAAAACCCTTGTAATCTTCACAGGTCGAAGAAACAAAGTACATATCCATGCTCGTGAGGTCCGTAGAAGTTCAACCATACCCATTTCAGGTAAAGATACCTTCGTTTTCACGTCGAACTCGGGATACCCGATTTTTGTCACTGTTCATACACACGTTAATTCTTGTATTTTTGGGAATTTCAAGCTTGTAGGAAGCTTGGTGAGGTCCTTAGGAGGCTCGGCGTGGTTCGTTTGAAGGTTTTGGACATCGGGATCGTGAGTTTTGAGGTTGGCCGGAGTTGGTGGTGTTTTCCCGGCGAGATTCCGTGTGTTTTAGCACTTAGAAAGTGGTATGAATTTGTTCCTCTCGTTGTAAGCTTCAATTTGGAACCAATTTTGTGAAATTTGGTTGAAAAACGAAGAAGATATGAAGGTTTGAAAATTTTACGATTTTTAGGCGCCAGAGCCTCGCCGGAGAAGACGACGGAATATTCCGTCAGTTTGGATGGAATATTCCTAACGACGTTAACGGAATCCGTTAAAGTTAACGGAATATTCCTGACGGCGTTAACTGACGCCGTCAGCGTGCCAGACACGTGCCTGCGCGTGGCCGGTGCGTGGGGGCGTGTGCGACGGTGAAATTTTTTTCTAAAAATATGGGGATGTTCCTAAGGTTGAGTAGATCACGTTGGTGTATTCATACACCCCATTTGAGCATTGTATGAGAAGTTATTTCATAAGGTTGGTTATGTGCTTTAAAATTAACTTTTTTATAGTTGTTTCGCATATAGGTGATACCTATCCCGAGGACGAGCATGGTCACTCGAGGCAAGGGGGTTACGACCCTTCCACATACCAGTGAGTGGGCTTTTGGTTTTCCGTATATACCTATATACTTATACTTTTCCCAGAAAGTGAAATGAAACGTTTATTCGTTTATATGCCATGCATTATGTTGCCGTCTGTTTATGCATTGTTAGTTGTATGTATATATATATATATATATATATATATATATATATATATATATATATATATATATATATGTTTGGTGCTGCGGACGCACATGTAAGTGCCAAGTGAGTATGGTTTATGCTTATATTCAGTAGTGGTTTGAAATGCATAGAGAGCTCATAACCTGTACCCCCGGTGTTAGTGCTCCCGCCCAGAGTTGGGCACAGTCCTTCACGTGATGTTCACTTCCCGCACCACACGCTCATCTTGGATCCAAGTTAGGTGCACAGTCCTGTCGTACAGACCACTTTAGGTGGTTCCGACTCGTAGTTGACTCGCGAT
This sequence comes from Pyrus communis, assembly GCF_041283825.1. Taxonomy (NCBI): domain Eukaryota; kingdom Viridiplantae; phylum Streptophyta; class Magnoliopsida; order Rosales; family Rosaceae; genus Pyrus; species Pyrus communis. The sequence continues at coordinate 15,279,750 of NC_142573.1, forward strand.
TATTCGCCCAGCCTTCACGTGATCGTAGCACTTGAGCGTACTTATATTACACCCATGTTTGTCATACAGACCACTTTAGGTGGTTCCGACTCGTGTGCAGGTATAGTTAGTGAGATGGAGATTTAAGCTTTAGATTCAGCTGTATAGGTCACGTTAGGTGACTCCGGCTGACAGATTACGTGGCATTGATTTGTTATTACCTGAGCACTTGCATTTTACTTCGAGGTTTTGGCATAGCATATTTTCCGAGCATGATATACATGTATATTATATTTTCTGGGAAGTATACAGGTTTTACGGCGAGGGGTTAGAACTTACTTATGAAATGGTTTTTGAAAAGCTTTGTTTTTGCCCACTCACACTTTTTGTTTTGCGCCCCTCCAGGTTCTAGTTGGCTAGCACTTTTGGTGGCTTCCCGGAGGATTTCCCTGGCATATCTGACAAACTATCACCAGTGTAGGACCACCTTCGGGTGTGCTTTTGTTGTGTCGTTTTCTCCCGGACTGCATTAGGTCTTCGTGCTCTGAACCTTGTTTTCACACTTGCGCTTGCACATGTTTGTTATTACTTGGGTAAAGCTGATTTTTATTTATTCGTACTATTTTTATTATTATTATTATATTAGCTTCTGCACTGTGCACATGGTTACATCACTCCCACGTGACGGCCAGCATGCCCTGATCTCGATCGGGGTGTGTCACTCCTTCTCTATGTCGTCCGATCCTCTCCCTTCTTTCTCTTTCCTTCAATCATCTCTTACTTTCTTTCTCCTCTCTCCTCTTTCTCCCTCTCTTGCGAGCCCCTTTTTTTAGATCTCTTTGTCTAGTTTAAGTTGTAAGATTTAAAAATTTTAAATCGCAAACCAATCACCTTTTTGAGTCTTAAAGTAAATTGATTTCAAGAAATGTTGAAAAAATGTCAAATAGGATACCAAACATGCCCTTAAAGTTTATGAAGATTGTTGGCCTCCTTAGTCTCTTCGGCCCCTTGATCTTGTTGATGGTTGTGGTTGCTCCCTTCTTGTTGGTACTCTTCCCCATGATGTTGATGGTTGAGCCCTTCCCCTTAAAATGGGTGCTCGTGGAGGTAGTGATTGATTTTGACGTTGTTGAACTTCAACTTGAGGTGGTCAAGGAGGTGGAGGTGACATTTCATTTCCATGTGTTGTATTCTCCTCACCTCCCAAATTAGCCGTGCCTAAAACAATAAACCACAAATCATTTAGATTGAATTATAGAAATAGATAATAAATACTGAGAAAATAAAAGAGGAAATTAAATTATTTACTTACTTTTTTCTAAGCGTTCAAGTTCCTTGTAAAAATTGAATTCGTCGAGTGTAGGCTCCTTGTAGAAACAAAAATTCATTTCCTCTAAGCCAATCACTAGTACACACTAAAGCCTCAACTATTTTAGGTGTTAAGGAAGCTTTAAAAGGATCAACAACTCTCCCACCAAGACTAAAGGCATTCTCACTAGCAACGGCGCTACTAGGAAGGGCCAATACATCCTTAGCAACTTTACTAAGAGTTGGACATGCATCACTATTTCCTTTTGACCAATCCAAAATATTGAAACCATCATATGTTAGGCTTTGATGTCGATCATTGAAGTACATATCCACTTCATTGGCTATCTCATTTTGTTATGCCGCTGCTCTCTTTTGTTGGATCTTCCTTGTCATCCTTTTAGCAACATCAATATCTACCACACCTCCCCTCCCCCCCCAATCATCTAGTACAACACTTGATCTTTGCTCCACATTTGAAGTAGCACTACTACTAAGGACCACTCCCTCCTTATATGCGTTATACAACTTAGTTACATATCTTTTAACCCTTGCTTTCTCCTCCCTTATTTTGTCCCATCCATAGCTGAGCTTTTCTATATTTGTCTCCAACATTTCAAATTTGTACCTCAGGTCGAGTGCTTGGGCTACAAAGAGAATAGGGTTCACCTTTTCAATGTCACCTCAATATTTGTCAAACTTGAGCTTCATTAAGGTAGCCACACTTTGCAAAGTGGCATTAGAGGTGTTTAAAATTTGTTCTTCTATCCCCATTTGCAAATTAATCACCATGCTAAGTATTAAATATGACGTTGGAGTAAGGGTTGCACTCAATATCAAGGTGGAATCATGTAACTTTTTTGAGAAAGTAAGCAAAACTCACCAACCTCTCCCAATCATCCACCTTCGGAGGACCCACCCACTTAGCTTTTGTTGTCACCCTGTCAAGCTCTTTCGAGACTGATAAGCTCATATTTATATATATTTTACATCAAATTCACTTTTCTTTTCTTAGTTAGTTCCTTATATTTTTGAGCTATTTACTTTGTTTTTGTGTTTTGTAGGATTTGTTAAGCAAAGAAAAGAAAAATAGCACAAGTGGAATTTTAAGTAACTAATTCGTCAAAACTGCTTGTGCACGTCAGCTGATTTTGGAATTAAGTTGCGGAAAGCTCAGAATGAATTAGAGAATGAGCCTTATATACTTGGAAACCTACGGATGTCTATTTTCTGGAACATTTCGCGGATTGTTAATATCATTTTTCTAGAAGAAGTTATGGCCATTTTAACACTGAAAGGTTCCCAACAGGCTGAGCAGTTTGTAACTGACAAAAAAGCATTGAAAGCAATAAATCCAATAAATTTAGCAGCCAAAACTGATGCAATCAAGAACAAACCAGCTGACACCTATTCAAATAATAGAGGAAATCGAATTAAAGATGAGGATTTAGAGGGAGTTATTGGCATAAAGGCTACCCAAGGAGTTACAATTGTTTCACAATTTCCTCTCACTTATTGTCATCACTAAATGGCTATTAGTGGGTGAGTTAAGGAGAAGAAAATGATGTAGCAAGAATTGGTTTAAAAGTAGCATTGGGGAAGCCTTAGTCGATTTCTTTCGGTTCTATTTTCTCAAACTCATGTCTATCTTTTGTTTTAACTTAAGGATTGTGTAATTAAATTTTTAGTAGTTAGGGGCTGTTTGATGCCCCGAATATGATTGCAAGTTTGTTATGACATTTCGTTTGAATTACTTTTATGAATGGATGAAAATTGGTTCACTACTTTTCTCATTGATGAATTCTTTATGTGTTTTCTACGGATGCATACTTAGTAAGCATATCTAGGACTCTAATGCTATGAATATGTGTGTGCCTGCCCTTGTCGAATGAGGACCTACATATGTTCTAGAGTAGTACTTGTTAATTGCAATTAACATGTGAATCAATTTCTAGGATAAGTAAGACAACGATAGTACTCACGATGCCTTGTGATGACTCAAACTCTTTTCGTTCTTAATGATTTCTACTTGTTAAATCTATGAACACACCATTCTAGATTGCATGTTAGGGACTAAGTTAAGTTGAAAACGCCGTTCTCTTAACATACTACATAAGAAAGAGTAATAGGTTGAGTTCTAACATTGAGCCAACTTGAGCCGTCATCCAGAAATAGAAGGAATTTGAATGAAACATAACATTTTTGCATGATTATTTGGTGGTGGATAGCAATTCCCCTAACTCGTTTTTCTTAATTTGTGAACTACTCAAAAATCTGTTTCTGTTCTGTTTTTGTTCAATTTAATTTAAATAGCAAATCAACTCCAAAAATATCAAAAATTTGTGTGAGTGTATCTCTGTGTGTCTAGTATCTGCATATAAAATTTAGTAGACGTAAGATAAGTGTAAGTCAGTCTAATAATTATTTTTCCGTGGCTGGTCAGTAGGGATAGCAGCCCAGTTTTTGTGACATTTTAAGTAGTTAGATAAAACAATCTTATGCGGGAAAGACCCTTATTTTCATATGCTACAATTGACAAATCTTAGTGTTAATAAGGAAAATCAATAGGACATTTGTGTGCTACTTTGTGGTGTGTCTTTAATCCTATCAGAGACCTCCTTTTTGAAGTAAGCAATAAAAAGTCACACTCAAAGGCCATCTTAGAGAACACTTATTTAAACTTGAAAGCACTATTAAGCATCTCGTAGGCGGCATTCCACATTGTGACAACATCAAAAGGGATACTTGACATCCTATCAAGTCTCAACAAGACACAATATTCCCTAAAAAACTCCAACCTTGCCGGGGATGAGTGTATAAACTTCACATAATTTATTATGGCATCAATCTCATAACTAAGCTCTGTCATTCCATCCTTAACTATCAAATTGAGGATGTGACAAGCGCACCTTATGTGCAAGTGAGCCCTGTCGAGTAAAAGAGTACCATTTAACTTGAGTCTTCTTTTCATGTATGCAATATCGGTGTCATTTGCACTAGCATTGTCAACGGTAATGCTAAATACCTTGTCTATACCCCTAATAATTCAAGCAAACCTCTAGATATCTTCTAATGTCATCACACTTGCGAGAAGTAACTTGGACAAAGTTTAGGATCCTCTTATGTAATGCCCAATTAGCGTCCAAAAAATGGACCGTTATGACCATGTAGTTTATCTTTTGAATCGAGGTCCAAGTATCGGTTGTAATACTCACTCTCAACCCCTCAATCACACTTTTTATTTTTACCTTCTCTTTGAAAAACAACTCCAAAACCGCTGCCGCCACCTTATGCCTATTAGGAAGTTTGTACTTTGGATTCAAGTCACGAATAAAAGCTTGAAAGTCCTCTTGATCGACCAGCCTAAAAGGCATCTTCGCTATTATACAATCCATTTGATGGTGAAATTCTTAACCGCCCATCTCCTTTGACTTACACATTTCCAATTAAATCATGATCCCATCTTGATCAATTTCGTATTGATTAGGGCGAGCGCTCTAGTCCCCATACGACTTTCTTCAACCGCCTTACATTACTCACTTCGTTCGCAACTTTCCTTTCCCTGTGCCCAGGGCAAGTTGAGTTTGAGTCTTCATCGATTGGGTGGCAGAGAAACAAGCCATTGGCTGCAAGTGGATTTACAAGCCAAAAAACATTTTTTTTTTCTTCAAAAAGTCTCAATGGGTCGTTGTACCTTTTGATTATGGTAGTTCTCGAACAAGAGTTCCCCTTACTCGTATTGCAAAGAAACGGTCTATGGACCTTCGTCTTCTCCATGGCATTGTTGGATTTCTCCATTCGCGTACTTTCACTAGCTATAGAGTTATGCTCCTAGCATTACATAGACTTATCCTCTAAGCCCACCTACAAAAGATCAATTGGCGGGAACCAAAGACGTTGCCCAAAGGGCCAAAAATGGCTGATTCTTTCCCCAAAAAGTCACCAAAATTTCAGAATTAGGATTCTCGCATGTCCAGGGTCCGATCAGATCAACCAACGATCGGTTTACAGACTTGATAAAGCTATGACCATCACGGTCAACTTTCTTGTTCTTTAAGAACTCCCTCCTTTAGCGCGATTAAGGTCATAATTTGTTGAACCAGCGGTTGCCAAAATCCCATTTAATTCAGGTTTTATATTCTGAAATTCCTTATCCCCACTGAGGGAAGTAGCTAAAACAAAAAAGAAACTATCTAATTAGGGGGGCGCCCCAAAGAATAATTGGAGAGGATCTTAAATGACTTTTGGGGGCTTTTTCGACTTCTCTCATTTCCTATTCTTCCATAGCTTTCTTGTGCTACTTGCAGGTTGATTAAGGGAATTGAGAATTGGATCGTATCAAGGACTAGCAGGGGCAGCCGGGGCAAAAGAGGGGTTGTGGAGAACGATCACAATTTGGATGCTTCACCACCAGTGTCATTTCCGGCACCGCTTGTTTCGATGGAAAGCTGGACGGTGCCGCCGCTGCCATAGCATGGAGACAGGCTTATGACTTCTATTTCTCAGTGGAGAACATGTCGGCGTTGACGTTGGCCGATGCTGAAGAGATTGAGCGAAAGGTGTATGACGAAAGGCCGCCAATGAGAGTAGAAAGTATTGAAGAGGAGGAGGCGTTCGAAGAAAGTCCGAAGAGAGTGGAGAACGATGAAGAGGAGGATGTGGAAATGAGTCCAAAAGTCGAGGAGGTTATGGCGATGCCTCCGCCTCCGGTGGTGAATCATAATATTTATGGAACTTGATGACCATTTTCTCAAGGCTTCGGAGAGTGCCCATGACGTTTCCAAGATGTTGGAGGCCACCCGGCTTCACTATCACTCCAATTTTGGTGATAATCGAGGTAATCTTATGATTCTGTTGTTGGGTTTGTTATGTTATGTTCGAGTACTCTTATGATGTTTTCACATTGAAAAAGTGTAATTCTGATGTTTGCTAGCAATTACTGTGATTACAATTGCAGGACACATTAATCACTCTCCTAGAGTGATGCGTGTTATCACATGGAATCGGTCTTTTAGAGGATTGCTGAATGTAGATGATAGCAAGGATGATTTCGACTCAGAAGAGCATGAAACTCACGGTACCGTCTTGGATAAATTGTTGGCATGAGAGAAAAAACTATATGATGAAGTCAAGGTACTAAAAAAACTCCATTGTTTCCGTTTTTATTTTTCTTTCACTGTGATAGGAAATGGTGTAAGGAACTGCTAAGTTACGTTTGCATTTACCATTTAATCCTTTTTTGCTTCCACTGATTTCAATATGCTGATTGAATGCTACATTGCTCGACACAACTTTGCGAATCTGTCATTGTTGTCATTTGGTTTGGCTGTATTGTTGTCCTTTGAACTGTAATGCTCTTCACTGATGTCAGTGGTCATTAATTGTGTACTAAATCTTATTTGGGATTGGTTTGTGGATAGACATGTGAGCTTATGAAATATGAGAACCAAAAGAAGGTTACCTCGCTGAACACGTTGAATAAACGAGGTACTAACTTTGAAGCATTGGAGAAAGCAAAAGTAGCTGTAAGTCATCTGCATTTTGTTTTGGTTTATTAACACTCAGGGTTTTATTTTGTTTTGGTTTATTAACACTTGGGGTCATTGCCCTGCCTAGACACATGGTGTCTTGGCAGTGATGGACTTCACCACCGAACTGACCTTTTGGGAGTTTAGATTTTTAGTGCTTGAACAGTTATATTGCTTCGTCTTCAAACATGGAATTTGAAACCACTTAAAAATGACTCACGGACTGTAGGATGGCTATTATGTGGGGAACAATACGAGCTCACCATGAGACCCAATCGAAGATTGTGAGAGCACTCAGGTCGTTGGACATCTCCCAATGTCCCAAGCATACAAGTGAGCACCACCATGAGTGCACAATACAGCTATTTGGTGTTGTGCAAGGATAGCATGGTGAGTTAGTGAAGCTTGTGAGTCAACAAAAGGAGTACATAAAGGCCCTCAACAATTGGTTAAAACTTAATCTCATCCCCATTGAGAGCAACTTGAAGGAGAAGGTTTCTTCCCCTCCAAGAATTCAACGACCCCTTATTCAGGGACTCCTCCTTGCTTGGCATGACCATCTAGAGAAACTTCCAGACGATGTTGCAAGAACTGTGATACATAACTTTGCTGCTGTAATTAATACTATTATGATTCACCAAAAGGAAGAAATTAAAATGAAGGAGAAATGTGAAGACACTAGGAAAGAACTTTCCCGCAAGGCCAGACAATTCGAGGACTGGTACAATAAAAATATGCATAAGACCATTTCGGACGAAGGAGATACAGATAATTCAGAAGGCCACACTTGAAGTGATGTGGTTGCGGAAAAGCAATTTGCAGTGGAGACAGTGAAGAAGAGGTCAGAAGAGGAGGAGGAATCGTATGAATGGTTATGCCTTCAGGTGAGAGAGAAGTCGATCACAAGTCTTAAAACTCGCTTGCCAAAACTCTTTGGGGCGTTGTCGGATTTTGCCTATTGTTGTTCAGAGATGTACAGAAGCTTGAGGTCCAAATCACCCCATAATCCAAGTGAGAGCTCAGCAAGAGAATAGGTTTGTATCTATAATTTGCCCATTTATTTTTGTTTAAATGATTATTTTTCCTGCTTATATGTTTAATTGTTTCTATTAGTAACTTATAAGCTTGTACAATTTTCTTATGGGACAACGCCCTCAAAATCATATACATAAAGTTGTTTCAATATATATTGAGAATTGAGAAACAATTCCCTCTCGTTGCTTTCCTTTTGTTTTGGTATAGACTCTTTATTATGTACGTGTTGATGCAGTAAAGCATCAACACGTACATAAAATGAGTGTAGCGGAGATGAGAATGCTTCGTTGGATGTGTGAGCACAAGAAAGGATAGGATTAGGAGTGAGGATATCCGAGCTAAAGTAGGAGTAGCTGAAATTGAAGGAAAGATGAGAGAAAATCGATTACGGTGGTTTGGTCATGTAAAACGAAGGCCTACTAACGCTTCGGTTAGAAGATGCGATTACGAGACAAACATTTAGGGCATTACGAGACAGAGGTTCAGGGCCGAAGGGGTAGAGGAAGACCTAGGAAGACTTTGGAAGAGACTCTAATAAAAGACTTGGAGAACTTGAATTTAACGGAAGACGTGGTACATAACTGAGCACAGTGGCATTCTAGGATTCATATAGCCGACTCCACTTAGTGGGAAAAGGCTTTGTTGTGTTGTTGTTGTTGTTGTTGGATAGACTCTTTATTATGCGGGAAAGACTTATCTACACTATTTGGAATGTCACCGTAGAGCTTCGGACAATGATACAATGTCATGTATCTCAACTTGGTGTCCTTGTTCTACATGGCATTGCATCATTGATTTAAGATGTTGTCACATTCGTGTCCATGTTCCATCCAAGTCGTTCTTGTACTATAATGTCTTCTAATTTGTCCAGTGTCAGTGTACCAGTGTTAAATATGATAAGTTTTTTTACCCTCTAGATATCCTTTTTTCAGACTGATGGGGATTCTCTCCCCTCCCCTCCCCTTCTCTGATAATTTTTTTTTCCTTTCTCTCTTAAGGGTTCAAACAGAAGGGAAAGGGAAGGGAGGGAAAATACCCTTTAATGTACCTATTTTGAGACATTGTCTAATCATTCCATTTAATATTGACAAGCATATTGTCACATGATCAACTGTCCATGTTTTATAAATCTACTTGTCATTAAAAGTCGAAATGGCAAGTAACTGCTGATGCGACATCATCTCGATAGGCGATACGACTCAAAATTTTCTGTTTGGAAGGTAATCCTCAACTAAGGGCTGGTTTGGTATTGCTGTGCTTTGAAAAAAAGCTGATTCTGCTGTGCTGTGAGAATAAGCGGCTGTGAAATAAAGCAGAAGAGTGTTTGGTAAACTTTTTTGTAAAAGTGCTTTTGAAAAAAAAAAACAGTATTATAGTGTTTGGTAAACTTTTATGTAAAACAGATGTGAAAAAAAGCCGATTTTTCAAAGCTGGGTTTTGTAGCTTCTTGTTTTTGGCTTTTTTTCATCCAAAACTGAAAAAAAGCTGAAGCTGAATGTTTACCAAACACAAAAACAGCTCCCAGCTTTTTTTGATACCAGCTTTTTTCAGAATCACCTCAGTACCAAACCAGGTCTAAGTATCTTAACACCTTTTTAAAATAGGAAAACTAATGAAAAGGGCTTGAAAACTTTGAGTTTTAATGATAAAGACAAAATAAAGGGTAAAGTGAATAGTACTAGGATTGACCTTTTAGTGTAAAAATATGGTTTTTCGTTAAAGTGAACATTACCGTGGGCTTTTCGTTAAAACTCTCTTTTAAAATGAGAACTGCCTTTTTAGGAAAAAGATGCATAGATGGTTAGAAACCACACACAAGCTGATGGAAAAGAATGAGAACTACCTTTACAGTTACAGATGAGCTGATCCATCCAACCAAAGTTTTATAATGTCTAGGGCACATCTTACACTCTATGCTTCATACGCTTTCGTTGAACATCGGTCACATACGAATATGATTGTCAAGGCAAACGTTGGTATTCTGTAGAACGTATACGAATTTTATGTACAAATGTATTTTTCAATCAATCACATGTTTGATTCCTGTGAGCAATTTGTTGAGACTCCGACTTGCACTTTGAAGAAAACAATCTCCGAGGGAGCAACAGGAAAAACAGGATTTCTCAAAAAATGTCGTCAAGTTATCCCAAGCAGCAAAATGCCTTTCTTCTTCTGTCTCGTGTTACGCTGTTTATGTTCACTCCAGCAGGCCTTGGGGGGCAAGCTCTTGCTAATCTCTTTGCTGCATAGGTGCAAAGGAAAACAACTTTCTAAGCATTGTCCAAACGCAAGTTAGAATGCAAAAACTGTAACTAGGAGATCGTCATGTAATTACGATTAATACAACCCTACAAAACTAGGTGATAATCCTGCTATCCTAGGCACTAATATAACGTCGGTTCTAAAAATCCCTGCCTAGCGCCGCCTAGGCGCTTGGTGGATGGCCACCATCTCGATTAACCCCTAGGTGTTTGAAAATTAAGAAAGGGCGCCTAGACCGGCCTAGGTGCCCGCCTAGCCCATCCAGACTAGGCACCCGCCTAGGTTGCGACTCTCAGACAAAAAAGAGATCACTTTCATTTTGCATTATGTTATAGTACTTTATAATCTATCTGTTATTCTACTTTGCAATTTATGTATCACAATGCAATTGTGTATTTTTTAAGTATAAGCAAGCACTTATGCGATATATAATAAATTTACTTAAATCCACCTAGACGCTAGGTTCCAGTCCACTGTCCGACTAGTGCCTAGCATCTTTTATAACCTTGAATATAACAGAAACAATCTTTCTTCCGGATAATAAATATAAATTTTACCTATTTCATAGAAAAGCTCGTTGATGTTCTGTGCGGTTTTGGCTGATGTTTCCAAGAAAAACATCCCATTCTCTTGAGCAAATTGCTCCCCTTCCTGCAACCCAATTACAAGAAAAATCAAACAGTCACCTATCATCTGTTTACAACTTTCAATCGAACAAACAGCGAAACATTTAATGTGCATTCCTAAGACATTCATGCAGATGGGAAGCGAAAGAGAAAGGGAAATTGTGGAGAAGCTGTTGGAAATACCTCACTCTCGACCTCCCTTTTCGCCTCCAAGTCGCACTTATTTCCAACCAATGCCATCACCAAGTTTAAATTCCCTGAAAAATGTAATAAATAATACATCATCTCTCAATAACAGCCGGAGATCATTCCAAAATAAGCACACAATGCTGATAACGAATCATTTTCCAAGTGCAACAAATATTCATCCGAAAACAGACGTACTACTTTAACATATAACATAGGAAACACAGAGATGTATGCAATACAAGAGCTAGACCAGGTTGTTTCAAATTGTACTAGCCAGCCTAAGAAAAGCAATTAAAATTTTGACAGCAGAGGGCACGCGAAAGAGATGTATTGGGGCCTGCCGCAGATAATACAAACAACACAATTGTAGACCATGAAAGGTGACAAACTGCCCGAAAGATTCAGATGAGAATAGGAACTAAATAGGAGGTATATGCAAACTATCGGAACACTTCTAGTATACGAAGTAATTTACATCACATATCTGATGAAATATTTGCAAAATACGCACAAGTTTTTTTCTTTAACAAAAGCGTATTAGGAAGATTATATAGTTATGATTACCATGAGACAAGAAGAGGTAAATCATTTTTAGTAATTCGACTATTCGGTCTTCAAGATTGGAAACAGAGTTTAGGAATGGAAAAACACGATAAGAGCACTAGTGTTCAATCTTCATGTCCTTACCTTGCCTCTGCAATTCTTGAACCCATTTTTTGGCTCGAGTAAATGTATCCTGGGGACAATGCAAAATAGTAATCAGAGAACCATAGATAACTGAAATATATTATAACTCAGTGTTGAACTGAATATCGTGCCAACGTAGATATATTGGATTTAAAGTCACAAACTAAGCAGAAGTATCTGCAGGCAGAGAGAGAGAGAGAGAGAGAGAGAGAGAGAGACAGAGAGAGAGAGAGAGAGAAGAGCTGCCCGCATTCAGCGCTCTAAAATGTGCCCTCGCATTGATTATTTATTACTGAGTTACTGAGTACATGGTATAAGTTGATATTATATTTCAAATGCAACTTTTGTTATAAGTGAAACGTGATTCATAGGTACCGCGCTTGAGATGTCGTACGCGACTACTGCTGCTGCTGCACCACGATAGTACATAGGAGCCAAGCTATGGTATCGTTCTTGTCCTGCGGTGTCCCATATGTCAAACTTCACAGTGGCTTCGCTTAAAGACAGTATCTGAGTGAAAAAAGCTGCTCCAATGGTTGGTTCCTGCATCAAGACATGCACCAAGGTCCTCAATTGTTCAACACATAAATTGGGAAAAGGAAAGGATATCTTGAAAGTACAAGAGGCCAACAAATACCTGGTTATCGAAAAACTGGCCTTTGACAAATCTTAACACCAAACTGGTTTTCCCAGTTCCCATGTCCCCAAGAAGCACCTGAAAAAAAAGAAGACCATTTATGAAATTTAGAAATAACCCGTGTCTTTGTGAGACGATTCAACTAATATTGCTTATGCACTACATAATAAACACAACTAAAAATAATAACTAACATTTTCCCAGTTCGTTCGGTACCAAAAATGTGATTACAATATCCAATCTAATCGTCCAAATTACCATAGAAAAATGCAGATGAAAGATCAGATCCTAAAACTAAAAGGCGGTCTAGAGTAACAGAATGGCACCATTAGAAATGCTGCTTTGTTAGAAATCCCGATACGGCCAACACAGCTAATGTTTAACTAGTAACTGAAGCATTGCAAACATTCGAACAAGGAAGCTTTCTAATTTTTATGGGAGGCCTCCACAGTTTCATTGAATCAGCTAGGAAATCGAAGCCGTAGAATACAGAATACCTTATATCCAATAGCTTCATTTGGATCGTCACAGAAGGTACATCAAACTTATGTGGGGTTGAAAATGTCGAGTATGCAGTTGGGAAAAAGTATATATCTCTACAATTTACATCAAATTTTGTATTCTGGTTAATATATAAAATTTAGATTCTTAAGCTAAGCAATTGCTATTAGAACCCTTGCAGATTCTCATAAAATCTCTCCACAGATTAGCCTTTTTCATATCAACAAATATTGATAGATTGTAGCTGAAGGGAACAGAGGGAATTAAAAAATAATCAAATTAGAAAGAAATATAGCAAGTAAAGAATTGGAAATAAGAGAAAGGGTAAGACATACCCACCAGTTTGGCTTGTATGATCTTGTTGCCAGGCCTGGCCATTGGAGCACTACTTTGATCAAAATTGTACAAGGTTTTGAGAGAGAGAGAGAGAGAGAGAGAGAGAGAGAGAGAGAGAGAGAGAAATAGAAGTTGCAATACAAGTGACAAGAATTTTTTGTGTGGATTTTGCTAGAAAATGAAAGTGAATAGATGGAGAAACTAGAAAGTAGACTGGTTGTTGTATTGACTGGTAGTTTAGTTGCACTTTGCACTTCTCCATTCTCAAATATCAATGAAGGAGAACAAGCATCCCTTCTTGTTGACCGAAAAAAAAAAAGGAAAAGAAAAAGAAAAAGAAGAAAGGAAGCATTCCTTGTGGGTCTATATCTTCAAAAGGGCCCCTATTAGTTTATCCGAGTCCGTCGAATTCAGGAGTCTCTAGGCGTTGTTATACTCAAAATTGATATGCTGGGTTGTTCATGTTATATGAGTCCGTTTTATTGATCGAAATCATAGACTCTCACAAAACAAAATTAATGTTACATAAAACGAGTAGCAAAATTTCTACATTTTTAGACACGTAAATGATCGAAATAACTATATATGTTTACTATTGGATTCGAATGGTATTCGGATTATATCTTATAAATACATTTTCATAAGAATTCTATTTTGGTGAAATTATGTTTAGGATTTGTATGAGATTTAGGGACGTTTGATTATCATTTTGTTTTCAAGATTAATAAAAAACATGAGTAGGTGTTACCTTTTTATTGGATACATTCATTGATAGTTGACTGGTCCAGCAAGCAACACCTTATTCGGCAAGTGTATCATCACTTAAATCATACCAGTAAAAAAAGGTTGGAGGAAAAATCTGTTCGAAATTCTATATGACTTACACAATGTCGTCTGCCAACTTTTTAACATCTGACACACGCAACGACTTTGCAGTCGATGGGAAAAAAATCTCGATAACAACATTATCAGTTTCACCACATCAAGAGACAACAGGCTTCGAATGCCAACCGGAAGAAGATGATGGAGTAGCACATGACTATTTTATGTTTTGAGCTTAACATTTGTATTTATATATTATTTACAAGAATGTTTTTGAGGCCCCTCCAAAGTTAGGGCTCTAGGCGGGCGTCTACATGAACTACCATCAAGGGCAGCCCTACGTGCACCAGCCTTTTCATAATTTGTTTTCCACATGGTATCACAGTTGATGCGCACTTGGTGATCATTGATCAAATGTCTGACCATGTGAGATCTTCTATTTTTTTTGCCCTACGAAAAAACAAAATTGTTCAAAATAAAACATAAAATTATACCAAAAATTAGCATAACCACCCCTAAAAGTAAAAAAAAAAAAAAATCCCAACTAACCTAGTATAATAATCAACTTTTATTTTAATTATGCAATTAAACTTTGCAACAAAAAACAACCGTAAAGGTTATACAAATTGAGTATTACCTATCTGGGATCCTTCTCCCTCACACAATTGGTGCATTGTAGGATGCCTAGTCACTGGAGAAACAACAAGAGCAACAGCGAACTCAAATGAAATTCCCAAAAGCGGCATCTACAAAATTGTAATTTGACACACCCCGACCGAAATCAAGGCGTGCTAGCCGTCACGTGAGGATGACGTAGCCATGTGCGCAGTGCGGAAATGATAATGATATACAGAAATATGAATAACTAAGAACCAAGCTAACTAATTTACACTAAGCAAATATAAGTACAAATCCCGATATTAAAGTGTGATTACACAATAATCAGAGCATAGGTAGCCGAAGTGCAGTCCAGCAGGACAAATACTAATTATACAATACCAGAGGTGGTCCTACATTAGTGATAATCTGTTAGAACCGCCGTTAATTCCTCGTAAGCCACCAACAAGCACTCTTACCTAAAACTTGGAGGGGTGCAAAACAGAAAGTGTGAGTGGGAAAAAACAAAGCTTTTAAAAATCATTTCACTTGTCAAAGGTAATAGCCCCTTGCTGTAAAACTTGTATAATTTCCCAGAAAATAGAGTACATACGTATATCAAAACCATGCTCGGAATAGAAAAATCCACATATATGCCATGTTAAATATCTCAGCATAAAATATGCAAGCCAGGTGATATAAATCAATGCAAATGATATGTCAGCTGGAATCACTTAATATGACCTGTACGGCTGAATCTATAGCTCATCCATCTAGCCGGAGTCATTAATATGACTTGTACGGCTCAACCAATAGCTCAACAAGTATGCTTGCACACGAGTTGGAACCACCTACAGTGGTCTGTAAGACAAGACTAGGTGTAAATAAATACGCTCAAGTGCTACTATCACATGAATACGCATTTAATTTTTATTTTTTTTTATAGTTTTATTATTATTTTTTATTTACAAAATTTTTCCTCTAACTTCTATTTTTAATATTTTTTTTAAATTCTATTTTTTTTCTTATAACTTTTATTTTACAAAATTTGTTTCATTTTTTTTTTAAATTCCATTTTTTTCCTATAACTTCTATTTCACATGGTTGCTTTATTTTATTTCAAATTCTATTTTTATCCTATAACTTCTATTTCACAAAATTTGTTTCATATTTTTTTTAAATTATATTTTTTTCCTATAACTTCCTAAGTCAATATACAACATTAAATTAAATTAAGTAACATGAAACAACATTAAATAATATGAAATAACATTAAATAACATTAACCAGCATACAAATTATACAACATAAAAAATAAATAAAAAACATTTAACAACATGAAACTTAAACAACATTTTAAAAAACATTTAATAACATAAAACTTAAATGCCTACTTTATGCTTCTTTTGGCCCAAAGGTGTGCAACAAGATCATGTTGTAGGTACATGTTTGTGGCACGAGAACGTATCATTCTATAGCGCCTTATGTACTCATTTATAGAGATACTACCAGTTCTTGGATTGAAAGGCAAATTAGGCCCATCATATATTTTTGCACGAGCCATTTTTGACCTATTTGGATCTTCTTGGTCGTCATCGGACTCTCCATCAATATACTCATCTTGCTCATCCTTCACTATCATATTGTGTAATATGATGCAAGATATCATGATGGAGTCTAAATTTTCTCGACTCCACCCTCTTGTCGGTTTGCTAATAATCTTCCACCGTGCTTGTAGAATACCAAAAGCTCTGTCAACATCTTTCCGGTATGCCTCTTGGTGTAAGGTAAACAACTTTTCTGTGTCATTCCTAGGGTTTGGAATTGCTTGGACAAGTGTCGCCCACTTTGGGTAGATGCCATCTGCCAAGTAATACCCTATATTGTATTGACAGTTGTTGATGTAGTAGTGAAGTTGAGGTGCTTTACCTTCCGTCAAGTTATTGAAGAGGGGGTGAACGCCCAAGAACTATAATGTCATTTTGGGATCCAGGGACTCCAAAGAAAGCATGCCAAATCCATGTGTCATATGAGGCAACCGCCTCTAACACAACAGTTGGCTTTCTCGATGCATGCAGTCTAATGACCCTATCATGCCCGGAAACCCACGGTCTTCAGATTTGTGAAGGAGCTGATTCAGATCTTCTTGATTTGGCTCGTGGAGGTACTTGTCTTTGTGAACTTGAACAATTGTGTCACAGAATTGTTGAAGAGTATCAAGGCATGTAGACTTAGACATACCATGGGTTTCATCCATCGAATCAGCTAGAGAGCCATAGGCCATCATTCGAAGTGCAACAGTAACCTTCTGATGAAGTGAGAAACCAGAGTGGCCTACTCTGTCCAGCTTTTGTCGAAAGTATGGATTGACTTGCTGGACATCACGAAGTAAACGCTCGAAGACGTGACGCCTCATCCGGAAGCGATGTCTGAAATCCTCTTTTGTGTACACCGAGTTGGGGTTGAAGTAGTTGTTCATCAGGTTGGCATGAGACATCGCTCTGTTTCGTGGTTTGTAAGAGCGACCGGCAATAGAGCCACCCCATTGAGGTTGTTCCTCAGTTGGTTGACACACCATGGCCGTAGCCATAGCTGCTGCCATGTTTTGTTTGTTGCGCCTTACTTGAACTTCTTCATCACTCCTCATCTTCTCATCTCATTTGCGCCCATTTTGCTTCCAATTTGGAATTGGATGAGGACCCCTAGTTAGAATCCGAAGAGGATCCAAAGTTGGAATTCATTGCAAACTTGAATTGAAAGAGATTGAATTGAAATAGATTGAATTCAAAGTTGTGTGAATTATAGCCCAATATCCACCCTATTTATAGCAAAAGAAAAATTCAAATCCAACGGCTAGCTGACATTATGCTGACGTCACTTAGCAGTTTTTTTGAATTTAAGTTGTAGTTTTTAAATAATAAATTATGTTTGGCCCTATGGCCCTTTGGCCTTCGGTTTGAGACGGTTTTTTGTGGCAGGGTTAAAACGAGCCATCTGGCCTTCTGGTCTTCGGTTGGAGACGGAGGCAAATATGGGCCTGTACTATTCATTAAAATATTAATATCTTGGAGAATCTTGGAGGGCCAGAGGGCTAAAACAAGCCCTCTGCCCAGCCATCAGTTGGAGATGGCCTAAAGGTATAGCTCAGCTCCTAAGCTTGCAAGGAACTTGAACATGGTCTCCATTATCTCGATCCATGCAAGATGAAGCTAGTTGGGTGCGTGTGTATATGGACTGTACGGACAGAAAAAGGGTTCGAGAAAGAGAGTGACAGAGGAAGGTTACACTTGTGTGAGTGTGTGTGCCTTGATCCAAATTGGGCATACACATATAAAAATCCTTAAGCTCTAATTGGCCATCAATTATAGGCTAAGAAAATCATCCAAAACAACCCCAAATTTCCCTTGGGTCCAAAGAAGAAGGAAATGAGATAATTGGTCCATTTTTCTTAGCCCATATATACCTTCACAACCCAACGCTCAAGGGTAAAATTGTCTTTTCCATTCTTTCAGGAATAAGACATATTATAATTCGGGATGGGTTGTCACAACCTACCCCCCTTAAGAAAAATTTTGTCCCCTAAATTTCATACAATAACATAACAATCCACTAATAATCATAAAACAAGCGTGGATACATATCTCTCATACGATCATCCGTCTCGCAGGTGGCTTCCTCCACCAAATGATTCCTCCATAAAATTTTCACTAAACGTACAGTTTTATTCCTCAGAACCTTATGCTTCCAATCCAAAATCGTCACCAACTCCTCATCATAAGTTAAATCTGGATTAATTTCTAGTGGTTGAAGAGGTATCACATGTGATGGAGTTGAGACATAATAACGAAGCATGGAACATGGAAAACATTGTGCACTTTAAATAACTCTAGAGGCAACCGAAGTCTGTAAGCAACTTCACTGACTCGCTCGGTGATTTGATATGGTCCGATGTATCTAGGACTTAACTTACCCTTTTTCCCGAACCTTACTACTCCTTTCCATGGTGATAGCTTCAAAAATACTCAATCACCAACTTTATACACTCTGTCAGTGGCAAGCTTGTCTACTAAACTCTTTTGTCGATCCTGGGCCGCTTTCAAGTTAGACTTAATTACTTGAATATTCTGAGTAGTCTCATCTACAATCTCAGGGCCCCCCAATACTCTTTCACCAACCTCTGACCATCACAATGATGTACGACAAGACTTACCATAAAGTGCCTCAAAAGGTGACATACCAATGCTCGAATGGTAATTGTTATTATAGGCGAATTCCATCAAATCTAAACGTTTATTCCAAGCATCACCAAACTGCAATACCGAAGATCTCAGCATATCCTCTAACATCTGAATAGTCCTTTCAGATTGTCCGTTTGTCTGGGGATGATATGCCGTACTATAGAGTAACCTTGAATCAAGAGCCTCCTGAAATGCCACCCAGAACTTAGAAGTGAACCTAGGATCCTGATTCGAAATAATACTACCTGGAACCCCGTGGTATTTAACAATCTCTAATACAAACAACTCAGCTAATCGGCTTAATGAATATTTCTCTCTTACTGGAATAAAGTGTGCTGATTTAGTAAGCCGATCCACAATCACCCAAATTCCATCATAACCTTTTCGCGTACGGGGAAGCTTGTACACGAAATCCATAGTAACATCTTCCCATTTCCACTGTGGAACGGGAAGTGGCTGCATCGATCTAAATAGCTTTTTCCTCTCTGCTTTGACCTGTTAACAAATGGCACACCTACTCACATATTCAGCAATTTCTCTTTTCATGCCAGGCCAGTAATAAAATGGTTGAATGGTATGATACAGTTTAGTACCCCCAAGATGCATTGCATATGCCAATATATGAGCTTCATCAAGAATTTCTTTCTTTAATTTTGCATTATTCGGCACGTACATTCTTTTCTCTTACATAAGCATACCATCAGACTCCCGAACTCTAAGATCTTTCTTTTTCCCTCATGAAATAGCCTGAATTAACTCCTGGGTTTCTTCATCATTCATCTGAGCCTTGAGCACACGATCAATTAAAATTGGTCTGACTTGAAAACTAGCAAGCAAAGCTTCTTCCTGATCTTCCACCCCTAACTTCACTCCAGTGGATCTCCAATCTGCAAGAAGAAGGATACGACAAGCGTATAAAGCATTAATTCGCCACCATATTTGCACACAACCAGGGTGATACTCAATCGTGCAATCATAATCATTGGGCAATTCAATCCATCTTCATTGTCGAAGATTAAGATCCCTTTGAGTGAAGAGATACTGAAGACTTTTATGATCGGTAAAAATCTTACATTTTTCACCATAAAGATAATGTCTCTAAATCTTCAAGATAAAGATAATGGCTGCTAATTCAAGATGATGAATAGGATAATTCATCTCATGAGGCTTTAAATGTCGCGAAGCATAAGCAATCACCCTACCATGCTACATCAACACATAACCCAGACCATTCAAGGAAGTATCACTGTAGATCTCAAAATTACCACTATCATTTGGGAGCGTCAAGACAGGTGCATGAGTGAGACAATACTTCAACTGCTGGAAACTCTGCTCACAATTATCATCCCACTTAAATCTAACATCTTTACTTGTTAACCCCGCTAGTGGTAATGCAATAATAGAAAAATCTTTAACAAACCATCTATAATAACCTGCTAGACCAAGGAAACTCTGTACCTCCGTGATGGTTCATGGCTGCTCCCAATTCTCAACGGCTGCTACCTTTTGAGGGTCCACCTGAATACCTTGGGCGGATATAACATGTCCCAAAAATACCACTTGATCTAACCAAAATTGGCATTTGCTAAACTTAGCATACGATTGATGTTCCCTTAATTTCTTCAACACCAAAGTGAGATGTCAGACATGCTCTGCTTTAGACTTAGAATACACCAGAATATCGTCAATAAAGACAATGAAAAATCTATCTAGATATGGCTGAAATACTTGATTCTTTAAGTCCATAAAAGCTGCAGGTGCATTAGTTAACCCGTATGGCATCATAAGAAACTCATAATGACCATATCAAGTCCTAAAAGTTGTCTTAGGAACATCTTCACTTTTGATCTTCAATTGATAGTAACCAGACCTTAAATCAGTCTTAGAAAATACATAGGCGCCTCCAAGCTGATCAAACAAATCATCTATACGCGGTAACGGATAACGGTTTTTGATTGTTACCCGATTCAACTGCCTATAATCAATACATAGCCTCAAAGTCCCATATTTCTTTTGTACAAATAAAACTAGAGCTCCCCAGGGTGAAATACTAGGCTGAATAAAACCCTTATCAACTAATTCCTGCAACTGAATTTTCAATTCTCTCAATTCAAGTGGAGCCATTCGATAAGAAATTAAAGATATAAGGTCTGTACCTGGAAGTAAATCCATGGTGAACTTCACGTCTCAGTCTGGCAGTAATCCAGGTAAATCATCAGGGAATACGTCAGGAAAATGCCTAACTACTAGCACATCCTCCAAACTACTAGGAGTATTATCATTCAACACCACATGAGCCAAATATCCTTGACAACCTTTCTTTAATAATCTTTTAGCCCTTACGGTAGAAATAACGCCATGCCTCACTCCACTACGTTTGACCATAAATGTAACCATAGGCAATCATGGACGATGAAAAGTGACTGTCTTCTCCTAGCAATCTATCTTGGCATGATTGTAATGTAACCAATATGTGCCCAAAATAACATCAAAATCAACAATATCTAACAGAATAAGGTTAGCTGGCATAACAACATCCTCTACTAACATGGGACATCCATAATACACCCAGCTAACATAACATGTCTCCCCTCTAGGCATCGAAAATTCTAACTCATACCCAAGAGGTGTAAGATGAGGTTGTGTCGTCTGACCAAATGTATGAGAAATAACAGAATGCGTATCACCACAATCAATTAATACTCTAGCAAAATGACCAAGAATATTCAACGTACCCATGATCAAATCAGGATTATTTTGAGCATCCTGCAATGTAATGTGGTGAATACGCCTCTGTGCCTGCTATCGTCCTCCTCGACCTCTGCTAACCTGACTACCATGTCCCTGCACACTACACCCCTGACCTGGTTGACTTGGCTACCTCGATGGTCCTCCACTACTAGAAGCAACCCCCATGAGTTAGGACTGTCCTCCAGGATGCCATTGAGACCCACCAGCTGAATAGGGAGGATACGACGTATAATCTCCAGGATACTGAGGGTAATCACTCTGATAATATGGATCATGTGGATACTGATATTGCCCTGCAGAATAAGGAGCTACATCACCCTAATAATGATAAGCACCCCTGCAACACGTCTGAGTATAACTACTAGGTCCTGAAACTTGCTAGATCGGAACTGGTGGTGGTAAGGAAGGCGGCTGGGGCTTTTGCTGGTTCTGTGGACAATGAATAGCCCTATGCCCCATCTGAGCACAAGTATAACATCCCTTGTTTCCTAGCTTACACTCCGCAAAATGTCTATTATTACATCTACGGCATAAGGGAGCACATGCACTACCAGAATCCTTTTGTCTTAGAAAACGAGGACCTCCAGAAAATGTACCACCCTTTCGCTGCCCAGTGGAACTCAAAGCCCCGTTAGAAGAACTGGAACTGGTACCACTTCTCTTAAAACTTTGAGTCTTACGAGGTCCCTAAGACGATTTACCCTTATCTTTATTATGTTTCTTCTGGTTACCATTGTTTTCTTCTTCCTCCACGCTATCACTGGGCCTGTTCTTTGAATCTTCAATTCGAAGCAAAATCTCATAAAACTCCTGGTAAATAGCATAGAGAGTCGTGGTCGCCATAGAATGCCACTTCTTTCGAGTTCCCAACCTACAACGACGGAGGCAAATCAACCAAAATTTGGGAGGATCCTTGGGTCCCTCTCCGATCCATCTTTCACATTTCTCCCCAAAGCCCACTAATTGTATCCTTCAGAATGTCTGTCAACTCACTCACTCATTAGGGACATGGAACCTGGACCTGATGTGGTCTCTTTTTACCGATACGGAAGTATAAGCGATCCGTGCCATACCCTTAAGCCTCCGCCACTTTCTTGATCACTTAATATGGCATTTTGAGAACAATGGTAAATTCTCGGTGAGAAGTGCGTATCATACCGCACGTGCATGGTTGTTCTTGATAAATAATGGGGCATTTTCCTCCGCATCCTCGAGGCTCACTTCCATACTTTAGGCTAAGGTTTGGAAGGCAAATTTTCCCCCTAAGGTGAGGATTTGTTTTTGGCGACTCTGTAATAACATAATTCCTACAAAGGAAAATCTGGGGAAACACCATATCTTTATGGATTTGGCGTGTGTCTAGTGCAACTATCAAACGTAATCTACTCTCCATTTCTTAAAGGACTATCCCTATGCTAAATGTGCATGGATGTCTTCGCACTTTGGGATAGCATTATGGGGTTTCTCCCCCACTACATTTGTTGAATGGGCTATGGAAATCGCTGGTTCTCTCTAATTCTCTCATTTCGAATCAGCCATGATGATTTTCTGGGCAATATAGGGAGCTCGAAATGGGAAGCTTTGGAATGGCGATGGGAAAAATCCTGATGTGGTGGTTGCTTGGGCTCTTCATTGGTGGCAGAATTTTGTTACTGCCAATGCCAACATAAACCACATAAACCCTTCCCGAGATCCCACTTTGAAATGGGCAGTTCCACCCTCGGGACGCCTCAAACTAAATATTGATGGGGCCTGGAATGGTGAGAATAGGCTTGGCAATTCCTGACACGACCCGATAACTCGACAGGACACGACACAAAATTCACAGGTGTTTGGGTCGACACGATAACAAATCGGGTCGTTATCGGGTAACCCGATAAGCACCTGTTAAGATAACGGGTTGGTTCGGGTATACACGTGGGTAACACAATACACGATAAGCAAAATATTAATTTTATAATTTTAGAAAATACTATAATAATTATATATGCTAATTTAACAATTTTATACCCCTAAAAACTATAATTATATATATATATATATATATATATATATATATATTAAATTAAATATTAAAAATTGGTGACCATTGGATCGGCTTAAATATACATATCATTCAATTTCTTAAGTGTTATACGTACAAAATAAATAAATTTAAATCTATTTAATAAATAAATAAATATATATATTCACACACACATACCATTGAACTTGATGGGATACGAATTCTACGAAACTAATTTCAACGATCCAATCGTCAATTTGTTTGTATATGCTTCGAGATCGCATCACCAAAAAATCGCAAAAAACAAACATTTAGAGATTAAGTAACGGGACAAAACTTTTTGACGATTATCAACGAAAAATCACGATTTAACGGTTATTTTAACTCCGATTTTGATGATGTTTTTACAGCTACACTCCTTGACCCTATATGAATACAATGAATGAACTAGATCTTTGATTTAAAATATTTACACTAGTGGATACCACAAAATCTTATGGTATACTTAATGAAAGTATGAACAAACTCTTAAGTGTTAGTGAACCTATTGTTTTGATGAGATACGCATTCTACGAAACTGGTTTCAACGATCCGACCGTCAACCATGTTTGTATATACTTCGAGATCGCAAACGCCAAAAATTGCAGAAAACAAACATTCAGAGATCAAGTAATGGGACAAAACTTTTCAACGATTATCAACGAAAAATCACGATTTAACAGTTTTTAACTCCGATTTTGAGGATTTTATATAGCTTCACACCTTGACCCTATATGAATACAATGAATGAATTCGATCTTCAATTTAAAACCTTTACACTAGTGGATACCATAAAATCTTATGTTATACTTAATGAAAGTATAAATAAAGTGAATCTATTGTTTTGATGGGATACCCATTCTACAAAACTAATTTCAACGATCCAACCGTCAAACTTGTTTGTATATGCTTCAAGATCGCATACACCAAAAATTGAAAAAAACAAACATTCAGAGATCAAGTAACAGGACAAAACTTTTCGACGGTTATCAACGAAAAATCACGATTTAACGGCTATTTTAACTCCGATTTTGATGATTTTTTACAACTACACTCCTTGACCCTATATGAATACAATGATTGACCTTGATCTTCAATTTAAAATATTTACACTAGTGGATATATTATACTTAATGAAAGTATGAATAAACTCTTAAGTGTTAGTGAATCTATTGTTTTGATAGGATACGCATTCTATGAAACTAGTTTCAACGATCCAACCATCAAATATGTTTGCATATACTTCGAGATCGCATACACCAAAAATTGCAAAAAACAAACATTCAAAGATCAAATAGCGGGACAAAACTTTTCGATGGTTATCAACAAAAAATCAAGATTTAACGGTTATTTTAACTCCGATTTTGACGATTTTTTACAACGACACTCCTTGACCCTATATGAATACAATGAATGAACTCGATCTTCAATTTAAAATATTTACACTAGTGAATCTATCGTTTTGATGAGATACGCATTCTGCAAAACTAATTTCAATGATCCAACCGTCAAACTTGTTTGTATATGCTTCAAGATCGCATACGCCAAAAATTGCAAAAAAAAAACATTCAGAGATCAAGTAACGGGACAAAACTTTTCGACGATTATCAACGAAAAATCACGATTTAATGGTTATTTTAACTCCGATTTTGATGATTTTTTATAGCTACACACCTTGACCCTATATGAATACAATGAATGAACTTGATCTTCGATTTAAAATATTTACACTAGTGGATATCACAAAATTTTATATTATACTTAATGAAAGTATGAATAAACTCTTTAAGTGTTAGTGAATCTATCGTTTTGATAGGATACGCATTCTACGAAACTAATTTCAATGATCCAACTGCCCAAACTTTTTTGTATATGCTTCAAGATTGCATATGCCAAAAATCACGAAAAACAAATATTCAGAGATCAAGTAACTGGAAAAAACTTTTCGACGGTTATCAACGAAAAACCACGATTTAACGGTTATTTTAACTCCGATTTTGATGATTTTTTATAGCTACACTCCTTGACCCTATATGAATACAATGAATGAATTCGATCTTCAATTTAAAATATTTACACTAGTGGATACCACAAAATCTTATGTCATGATGATCGATGAAAATTGAGGATTTTGTAAAAGGAATAACATGCAGGTTTTGAGTTCCATTGGCAAGGTTTAAACTGTTGAGAAAGGCTTCACAACCTTGAAAACAAAAACTCTTTCATTTTACATATCCTTGCACATTTAATATTTTGTAATAGACTAATAGTGTATGGATGTTTGTTTATTAGACTCTTATTTTCGACTGTAGATGTAGTACTTAAACGATAAATATGTTTTAATGTTTTGAAGTGATATTTATGTGGCAATGTGTGGTAAGTGCAAATTTAAGGAAAAAATATATTTTTCTTAATGGATCATAATGGGTCAGGTAGTGACCTGACCTGTTAAGGACCTGTTAAGATAACGGGTGTGACACGACACGACCCGTTAAGATAACAGGTGTTACACGAAAATGACAGACACAACCCGTTTGCCAGGCCTAGGTGAGAGTAAAGTGGGGGGTTTCGGCCTGATCATTAGAGATGAAAATGGTAGTTTTGTGGCAGCTTCGTGGGGAAAGTCTTCGGATATCTTCACTCCATTACAAGCAGAGTGGTGGCCGTCCGGATGGGTTTTATTTAGGCAATGAACAGGGGGTTTGCAAATTTAATTTGCAAGAGCGATTCTCTTCAGATTGTGGAAGCTTTATGTGATCCTTCTACTAATCTATCCTACATTGGTCAAGTGGTGGAAGACATCCAAGTTTTAGCCCCCTCAGTCATTGAAGTGCCTTTTACCCACATTCATTGTTAAGCCAACATGGCGGCTCATAAACTTGCCCGCTTTGGATTATCGGTGGAGAACACTTTCGATTGGATGACTTCTCCTCCTAGTATTTTAATTGATGTACTTTTGGAGGATTATGCCTCATCCTGTTGAACTTTATATGCTTGTTTCGTTGTATTTTGATATGATTAATGAGATCTACTATCGTTTCCTTCAAAATATTCCAAAATTTGCGTGGGTCCCACCAAATCTTTTATTCTCCAATGTTTGGTAAACACTAGAATTTTCTATAGTCGGAATTCTATTTTGCTTTTTTATTCTAATTATCCTTACGAAACGTGCCATTCGTGTTTTGGACCCGATTGGGGATCTGGATTGCTACCCCATTACCCACTGCTCTACCAGTATGCCAGAATATTTGGGCAAAGTGTTCTACGACTTTTGTCGTAGTAAGGATGTTTCACACATCCATTGGTCATTCTCATCCCTTTGTTACTATACTTTTAGTACTCTTCCTCCATGTGTGGTTGCAGGTGGTACGAATCTAGATGGCTCGGTCTGTTGCGGCAATCTAAAATCTGACTTTTGCTTCGAGTGTGCTTGTTTTTGTGGGGTTATTTTGGTTTTGCTTGGATCTCAATGGACCCACCTTCGATTGGTTCCTATATGATGGCTACTCCAGTGGTTGCTGGCGAGAGACATCCAGCGACGGGCTGTTTCTCCTTGATTTCCTCGACTGTTGTTTGTTTATTGTTTGCGCCTCTCTCTGAGTGGGCTACGCTATTGCTTTTGTTGGAGTGGGCTAGGCTGCTGTTTTTCCTGTTAATATGGCCTATGTTTTTCTTAAATGTTGGGTTTATAACTATTTAGATGGGCTAATATTTTAAGGATTGTGGATTTTTCCTATATATATATATATATATATATTTTGGTTGAAAATATCCCTCTTCTTTTCATTAATGTTATCAGTACAAGCATTCTTAATAGGAAATTTTAACAAAACATTTCTGATACTGTTCATTTTTAACGAAAAATAATATTTTTACATTTCCTTAATACTATTCACTACATCTTTATTTGTCATTTTTCATTAAAACTACAATTTTTTTGGATTTTTCGTTAGTTTTCTTTTCTTATTAATAATCAAATATGTTGAGTGAGAGGTGTCATTAGTACAAAGCCTTCTTTTTCATTTGCTCATAAACCTCCATTTATTCAGTTCTAAGGAAATGTTAGCAAGTATACTCGGTTAGCGAGCAATGAGTATATTCTAGACTCATCACTTTTAGAAATGCCAACGATTACGAGCTGAGCTAATATAGCAAGTTTCTGGTAGACTGAAACACAAATCTCATATGCACGGTTGAATGCTTAAAAAATGTTATAACTTTTATGTGATTTGTAGTGGTGGTTCGGTATGGAATCCCAAATTGAAAATTTTCGGGACAAGAATTTGAAGACCAATGCTGAACCAAAATTTCGGTATTCCCAATTTTTGGGATTCTCGAAATGTTTTCAGTATTTCAGGATAGATCGGATTTAGATTTTCGATTTTGGGCTTTGGGTTGAAATTTGATATTTTAGAGCTATGATCTAAAATTTGGGCTTTTGGCTTAAAATTTTGTATCCCAATTCATATCAATTGAAATTTAGCTTTTTTTTACCTCATATCAATTGAAAGACAATTTCATTCATAACCAGTCAAATTGATGTTCCAAAGTTCCAAACTACTTAGTTTCATATTTCTATTTCTAATATAGTCTACTATCAAACTACTTAAATTCAACATTCAATATGCTTGCAACCAAAAAATATATAAATATATTTTTTTTTTCGTTTCGGTTCGGTTCGGGAATCCTAAAGTATTGAATATGTGATCCCGATTCCAGTACCGAAAGGCTTGGGATCGGTTCAATATGGATCCCAAAAATTTTGGTATTATTGGTTTGGAAATTTTTCGGCATGAGATCGGGATTTTTTTTATTTGATTTGGGATTTTTAAGAAAAAATTTCAACCCTAATGATTTGTCGTAGAATCTAAATATAACCATTTCACATTATCACTAGTTTCAGTTATTCCAAGCGCCAGATTTTCACATGATCATAGAACTAAAAATCCAACATAAACCATGAAAGGAAAACACAAACTTTTATATCTAAAGTAGTGTTAGATTGTGAACCCTAAAGTTCAACCATGACACTTTCGGGATTTTTACAGTGTTATATGATCAGCAAACTAATGATTAATGGATGTTGATAGACATATCAAACTCCAATAATATTTCCTATTAGAGGTAGAGAAGATGACTCCAAGTAAACTTTTACAGACTTCAATTTCTAATGCTGTCCTTCTTCTATATTCCTCTAAGAGCGGCAATTCGAGCTGCCAGTTCATCGTACTCGGGTAGCTTTGGGTGCACGTGCACATCTGGTGTGAAGGAAAATGCTCGGCCATGCTTTTTCGGTGCCTCAATTGAACTCGTAGGCTCTGGTGGGAGAGATGATGCTCTGGCTGACGGAGCTTCTCGCTGAGATCTTCTGCTTCTGTTCCATGTGGATTCACCAGCATCATCATCGTCCAGACTGCCCTTCATCTGGCTCAATTCATAGGGTGACTGTTTCCCGCTGTAATGCATCAAAAACCCATCCATTATTCTCTCCTCTTTGTCCATTGAATCACTATCATCTCCACGTCTAGTTTTATCATTCCTGCCACGATTCTCGTGACCTGGTGGTGGTTTCAAGTTTCCCCTCCTTACTGATCTTCGTTTTGTATTATCTTCGCCAACTGAAACATCGCTAGGGTGATCTGTTTCCTTTTCGACGTGGCTGCTTTCCTTTTGTTTTTTTCAGGTCTTGATTTGTAGTAAGGTGGTGGAATAAACTTGGAGTAGAGGGCATCTTGCTGGTATCTGCTTCATCCCCGGATGTACTTCCTATTGAGCTTGAAGAATATTTTGGGGCAGATTGGGATACATCTGTTGTTGTTTCGTCTTCACTGCTGCTCTGCAGCTTGTATCTGTCATAAGAGTTACCCTCCTGGTTTCTTCTCTTTGGGAAAGCATTGTCCTGCCTTTTATGTGATTTGTGCATATCGTCATCGCTGTCAACTGGAGATCTACACCTGCGCTGGCCCTGCAAAAAGGGTCATACATGTTACGATCAACGAGAACAGACAATAAGAAGCATTATAGTAACATATAACGTGGGAACAAAAAACATGAAGGAGGCAAACGTTTGGCATCTAAGCAGCTTTGCAAGGTACAAAATTGCCCTTCCCATCCCAGCCCACTTGAAAAACTGAACCTTAGCATTCACTTCCACATCAATCTGGAGGACCGCGAGAACCAATCGATGATCCACTCTGAGCTTCAGAACTTCCAGCGCCTTTTCTGCATCAGGCCCCCACTTGAAAAGTTTCAAAATCTTTGTGAAACTGAAGGGTCCTTCCTTGACATGTTTCTACTTCACGGGAAAGTTTCGCTCTTCCCCAGATGCTGTTCTAGGCAACTGGAACATTTTAACCATCTCACTTTCTGCTTAATCACAACACAGAAACAGGTTATCGCACAACATTCAGTAAGTGTATTCAATCAAAGCCCAGTTGCACCAAAGTTCAAATCCCCCTCCTCGTATTTTAGATGAATTTAGAGTAGACTATTCTATGTTTGTTAAAAAAAAAAATTTAAAAAGAAAAACAAAACCCAGTTGCTAATTTAGAGTAGACGAATTCGCAACCAATTTTACCATAATGCACGATGTTTTGCAGGAAAATTTACACCTCCGGATCAGAGTAGATGATTCCACTCATGCTAACTAGTGCAATGATACGTGTAAAATAATGTTGTTCCAGACGGCCTTCAAACGAAAATCTTGCGACAGGAGCTGCAGTTTCGGAGTTACAGGAAAGTAGCAATCGCGCTGGTGTCTTTTGAACAAGGACAAGAGAAGGACGGAGGAGGTAGGAAGGAGTGAAAGCAGAGAACGGAAGAGACAGGAGAGGGAGAGCGCCAAGACAAGACAATGGGAACTGCTGTTGCTGTTACTTTTGCTGCCGCTCTCTAGTCCCTAATTACTTTTAAAGTGATTTTAATAGTGTTATGAAACGGTAGATCACTACCACCATCTCACCATCACCACCCCCTGGACCACCATCTTCAAAGTTCCCGTTACAATTCTAATCTCGTCAATCAGTACTACAGAAATCATCTTTGCCGGTGAGAATGGAAATCCAAAAGCCAGGCTCAGACCTAAACCTACACTTCCAACAGGCGACAACGAAAGCGCACTGAAGGTTGCATCGAAGCGAACCTTGACGCACATATTCGCATGCCAACAAAATACAACTATAAATTTCGAAACCTGTCCGCAAGAGCATCAATGCAACATTCGCGGAACAAAATCGAGCAATTTTGGAGATAAATTCAAAGATATAGGAAGAAAGAGTATCAATGACACATGAAAAACAAGATTAGAATGAAAAAGTATAAGGTCTAATGGTCTCCATCCCATCATAAGAGGCGAAAGAGACCCCGAGGGTAAAATTTCTCTTCAAAACCCTTCACAAAAAATCCGGAATTCTAGAGACCAATTGTACGGTACAATAATTAAAAACTGACAGACCACAAGCAGATAAAAGGCTTTACACCTAGAGGTATATCATCCATTTCGCACACCACGGGCCTCTCCCTCTCCGTCCAAACTGCGTTTTAAGGCTCAAAATGGAAGTGTATTATGCTAAAGAATCAAATCCTGAAACGCCATAAAAACCATAGAAAGGCGGATACTCTACAGAACTACGCAGAACTTTGGGGAGCTTCTGGCTTGTCGGTTTCCATTGGTTCTGTAGAAGCCTGTGGCACCTCATTGTCCCCGTCAGCAGGATTCTCTGTGGGGCCGGGATTGGCATTTGCATCTCCGCCCTGAGGTTGCTCACTTCCCTGAGGAGGTGGGGTTGGCGGAGTTTCAGGAGCAGCTGGCTTGGCTGGTGCTGGTTTGGGTTTCGTCATTATCGGTCTGCAGAACCTGTCAACAAAAGTGGATA
The DNA here is from genome assembly GCF_041283825.1 of Pyrus communis. NCBI lineage: Eukaryota > Viridiplantae > Streptophyta > Magnoliopsida > Rosales > Rosaceae > Pyrus > Pyrus communis. The sequence goes on from NC_142573.1 coordinate 15,311,164, forward strand.
AAAGAAGAGGTTACCACTGTCAGATATCCCATAGGCTTCCAAAAGACTTTATGAATAAGCAATAGGCTCTTGTTGTCTAAGACAAACAGTTCGTCAACTAACCAAAGAAAACAAATTTATCAATGCAAGAAATAGTACCTGTCAACTGCTTCAGCCTTCCGTCTCACATCAGCTGATAAGAGTACTGGGTTGGCATATTTGGGAAGCGAATCCTGTTGCTGCTTTTTCTCTCTTAACCAGGCCTCGGCTTCAACACACTCATTCAATACCTAAACAACACAGAAAGAATATTGTCAGTTGAAATGGTGGAGACTGGGGCAAGGGGAAGTCGAGTCCATTACCTTCTGTTTATCAGCCAAATCTATGTGTTCAAATTTTGCATCATTTGATGCTGCAGCTTCTCTGTAACTATTGACACAGTAAGCAAGTTGATCAATCACTGTTCCCCTCTCCGCATGCTCCTTGACCCGCTCTTCAATGGGGTCACCTTGCTGCAATTTGAAAAAACCACCAATGCTCAAAAGAATCAAAACCAACATCAAGTTGGACAAGAGAAAACAGAGAACTTCTCACCAAAACACATTAAAAGAAGAAAATCCTCACCTTCTTCAGATCCTCAAGTTTGGCAATGTAAACTCCTTTGGTTTCGTCTTCACCATCTTCATACAGCCAGTCCTCCACCTCCTGAAGTCTAGCAATAAACGCTTCCCTCTCGGATTCAGTGACAAATTCATGATACTTGTCATTGAGCTGGCAATACAAAAGAGAAATTTAGCAAAAAAATATGGTAAAATAAAAATGAAAATGCGTCACGAACATACAAGCAAACTACCTTGCTTCTCATGTTATACACGTATGCCTCAACAGCATTTTTCTTGTCTTTTGTTTCTTCCATAACACGGTCTTGTAAGGCCATTTCAAACTCCTTCTCAATTGCCTTCTGCAATTCATTTGGTGGCATCCCTCCATAAACTAACTCTGTCACAGGAATGTTTGTTTTCCTTACCTTTATCTTTTTAGCATCAGCCTGCATCGCAAAAACCAAGACATTAAGAGTGCAGTCCCCATAAAAAGAACCAAATAAAACCACTGATAGCATTTAACCATTCCAAAACTGAATTTTTAAACGACACTTAGTACAGTCCATCATCCCTTCTCTTCTCTGTAGTGACATTAAATGTAGATTATACGAGTTAAAAGATTATGATGACTTTTGACAACCCTTCCCCATAGTTAACGTAATTGAACATGAAAAGAATGATCACCGAAAAGCTTAGCACAAGTAGACTATATCAAAGCAAAGCATAGAAAGTTAGGCATAAGTTATTCATCTCCTTAGTCCACATATAGCTGACTCAAATTGGGTAGCTAAACACTATTGGCCTCCCACGGTCCAGGAAAATAACAAATAACAAATGGAATAAACACATATGAATCATGACGACTGACCTTCGCATCAGTTTCCATTTGCGCAGGCTTGTCCCCGGACTCGGGAACACCAGTTTCAGCACCCGGAGCATCAGCAGTGTCCTTAGCATCTTGCATGTTCACATCAGTCTCTTTGGTACTTGGGGGAGCCGCATCACTGGGTGCCTCATCAGTCTCCATCTTAGCAGCCTCCTTTGTTTGCTCTTTTGTGACAGGAACCTCAATTTCTTCTTCTTCCAAAAGCTACAGCATGTGAAGAAAAGCAAATAGAATTAGAAAGAAGATAATCAACCAAAGACATCTAGAAGCACAAAATGCTTTTAACTTTTAACAATCTTACTTACAGTTGCTGAGTCGACAGACACAATCCCATGCAGATTTAGGCGAGCTTTGACCTTTAGCTTTGCCCGCTCACTTTTAACGGACTGGAAAGGACCGATCTGCACATGTATAGTGTAGTAGAATGTTAGGAAATATCTGGCAGATAACCTAATAGCGTTGAGAGAAATTAGAGCGCACAAGTTTAAGATCCAATATTCAATTTGCCACTCACCGTATATGTGCTGATTTTTGCAGGTGCCTGCAAATCACTAACATCAGCATACTGCACATCAACTGAAAAAGTGCCCGATCTGTAAAATGTAAGGGCCTTGATACTTGGGATAGGATTTCCCTTGGGGAAAACAAGGGTATTTTGGTTGTTCTCAGCTGCTCCGTTCTGAGCGTCTGGACCAGAACCTTTCCAGGACAAGGAAATTGAAAATGGGAAGCTCTCATTAACCTTCATATTAAATGGGATAGCATTAGTTAATAACAAAACATAATTTTTTGCAAAAGCCAGCAGGTTAGACAACATACAGATTGGTTCAACTAATGGAAACAAATTCACATACAAAGTAACTCACCTGAAACTCTCTAACTTTGAATGTTGGACTAAGAATTGCACATTGCAAAGCACAACCCCTGGCAACGCACTCACTTGCATTCATAGTTCGCCTAGGCTCCTTTTTGAAGAAATCTGTCAATATCTTGATTATAGCAGGAACACGAGAGCCTGAACCGACAACCTCAACTGTGTGAATGTCCTCTATTGAAAGCTGTGCATCAAGAAGGGCCTTCTCCAAAGGTCCCTTCACACGTTCCAAAATAGGAATACTAATCTGCTCAAATTCATCCCGCTTAATAATTCCCCTAACATCCTTCTCTTCCATTAAACACTCTATATTCAAAGGTACCACAGGATTTGCACTAAGCATCTTCTTCAACTTCTCACAAGCGGTACGAAGGCGAAGGCAAGCCCTTGCATTCTGTAAAACATCAATTTTGTACTCTTCCTTGAATTTTGCTGCAAAATGGTGGAACAGTACTTCATCAAAGTCCCTACCTCCCAAAGACTGGTCAAAGGAATGAGCCAATATTTTCAGCTGCCCCTTCTTAAAACCAGCAATGCAAACTTGCATGCTAGCATGCCCAATATCAACAAAGGCAACATTCAATTGGTCATTTTCTGGTAAATCCGTCTTGTAAATACCATAAGCCAAAGCAGTCGCTGTAGTTTCATGGAACAAGCGAAGAGGGTTCAATCCAGCAATTTTTGCTGCATCCATAACAGCTCTTCTTTGGAGATCAGTGAAATACACTGGAATCCCAATACAGCAATCGACAACAGCTGCATTGAGATTCTTCTCGGCTATGATTTTCAGATCAGAAAACAGCATTCCAAGAACTTGGGTAGGTGTAAATGTCTTTGCTTCTCCCAGATAACGGGCATGAATCAATGGATATCCATCAGGCCCTTCAGAAACAGCAAAGGGCAATGATTTGATATCCCTCTGCAACACAGGATCAGAGAATTGCTTACCAATCAAGCGCTTAATCTGGGAAATTGTGTTCTTAGGGTTCATCAATGCTGAAGCAGCCCCAGCTGTCCCAATGAACCGCTGCTTCTCACCAAAACAAACAAGGGCCGGAGTTTCACGCTTGGACTCATCATTGAGCACAACGTCAATACCCCTCTGCCTGGCTACGGCCACAATGCCGCTCTCATTGCCAAAATCAAATCCCACCACGCTCATCCTTGCAGAATTTTAAATCTGGAAAATAAGTAAGACCCACATTTAGTAAACAACCGAAATTAAAATTCAAAATCAAGTAAGAACCCACAGACACTAAACAACTGAAACTCGTGGAATCAACAACACCAGTTCAAACAAAGCACAAGGGAAACCACCATTCAATCATAGAACAACCAAAAATCGGATGATGAATATCTTCACCGTCCTCACGGTGATTACAGTATCAGAAATAAATAATACAGTAGCTAAAGGAAACAGAAAAATAAGTCCGCAAATTACACCTCCGCAAATCTTGGATAAAAAAACCCTCCGTCCCCATTCAAATTGCATAACATACAAAACAATAATCTTTAAAAAAATTAAAATTAACCGATCCTGATTGCAAATTCCAACCAACGCTAATCACCCAGGCAGTCAATAAACCCCATGATTATCTAATCACCAGAATCTGCTCAAACTAGTGTAATCGTATATTCACCGAATCTAGCTCAAACCCAAAAATAGACACCCCAAAAGATATAAGCAAAAAATTGAATCGCAGCAGAAAGTGAGGCAGTTCAACACTTAAATTAATCAAAACCCCACCGAGGCTAAACCCAGCGTAAAATATCCAAATCGGGAAACGGTAAAATCTACATCAGATCTAACAGCATTTTCACATAGAGATCTGATCCGATGCAAAGTCTAGGGTTTTAGGAAGCGTACCTCGAGGGAGATCCACAGAGAGTCTGAGGACGGGAGGAGCGAGAAGGAGAAGAGAGAGAGAGAGAGCTTCGGTAGGGTTTCTCGAAGCCTCTGCGGGAACGCTTTTGTGGAGAAACAGAGAAGGTTGCAAGAGAGACCTAATGAGGTTTTTTTTGTTTGTATAATTTTCGCATGTTATATCTATATATATATATATATTTTTTTTTTTTAATTTAATTTAATTTATTTTTTAATGTTAGGAAGGTGCTGGAGGCGTTTAGAGAGATCCTTGTTGTTCTTCTAGAAAGTTCTTTTGGACTTGCGAAATTAGAGAGAAAGGTAGAGTATTCTATCTGCATCGTTGTGGGAAGTGTGATGTATGCACAAACTTGTAGCAGATCAGACATCAGTTTTGCAGTTGAATCCAAGATGGATCACTCGAAAGTTGCAAATAAAGTGATGTCATATTTGCACGGAACAAAATACTATATGATCACATATTGGAAATCTAATAACATACAAGTTATCAGTTATTCATATTCAGCTTTTGCTACATGTGTTGATAGATCAACTCTTGGTTACTTGTTCCTCTTAGTTGGAGGAGTGATTTCATGGAAGAGGACATAAGCACATAAGCACATAGGCACAATGCATGACTACAGATGCATTGACAAAATGACTGGTGCCACAGACATTTAATGATCATGTTGAAAGAATGGGTCTAGGTAACCATGATGATTGTCATATTTTATTTTGTTGTGAAGATTTGTTGTAGTGACAATATTTTGGTTCCAACATGCAACTATAGAGCTTGTTTAGTCCTTCTGTAACTCCTTCTGAGGAGTTCATTGGCACCTGGGCGATTGAATTCATGCACCGGCATTATAGGTGAGAGAGGCACTTCAAGTAAGAAAGGACGAAGAGAGTTTGAGAATTAGTTTCTTTTCGTTACTTTTTTCAAGTTCTTACATGAGCATATATATTAAAGCTCTCTAACTAACTTAGATCATTAACGTTTAATTGAATACAAGGCCCCCTCACCTGTGCAGGTTGCCCAATCTTTATAATGGCTTGATGTGAATTTAGAACGACCACAATGAAGAACACGAATGAGAAGAAAAATGGAGAGCAGACAAGTATCTCCTGCTTACTTGGTTCTCCCTATTATCTCCATGAGTGAAAATCGATGTAGACGCGAGTTGGAAATAAAACTCAGGGGTGTCAAGAGCCGACATTATGAAAAATTCAATGTTGGGATGAACAGGGCACTAGTTACTTATTCAACATCTCAGCAAATGAAGGAATACATGTGTCTTTTGTGTCATTTGCTTCTTTCTTCCTTGTGGGCACTTTGTTGCGCTAGATTAATAAAATAGCTCATGGAACGGAAGGTTAATTACTCACTGCTGGCTAGTAGCTCAATTAACTTTCTTTGCACTCAGTTATAATTAAACAATTATCTTTGATATGATCTAATGCTTAAGAACCTTCTCATCTTTGAGAAGTTAAGCTCAAGTTTTAATTTCGTCAATTTTTCGTTGATAGTGTGCAAGTAAACCTCATATCATTTAATATATACTAGAATGGGTCACCCGCGCGTCGCCAGAGGTTTGAAAATTGTATTTAACACTGTGTTTGAAAGTTGTAAAAATTGTATCACAAAACATTAACATTATTGAGAACATGAAGGTTGGAAAAGGTTTATAGATGAAATGTTTAATTTGTACAATTTAAACATAAAAGGTTGAAAGCTTTTTGTTTACAGACATACAAAAAATATTACAACCATCCATTGCACTTAGCAGTTGCATCCACTTTTCAAGTGGAACCAACATTTAGATACAAAAAATTAGCAAATGCTGGTGTTGGTTCATTGATGAGCCAATATTATATTATATATTTTACCCTATTCTTAGTATGTTTTGGTAATTATTTTGGTAGAATTTTGATACTCTGTTTTATATTTCCAATATAGAACATTCGGCTTCCTTTGGAGCAAAACATGATCAAACAGACGAATTTTGGAGTGATTCAAATTGAAGGACGTTCGTATCAAAATTTGGGATTTTTCTACCAAGCAGTTATTTTCTGGCGATGGAATAAATGAGCAGTGTGCAGTGCTGAAAAGTGACGTTTCTAGGCTGAAATTGCATTTTTGGAGCTCAAGATGACCTCTGATGGGTTCATGGCATTCTAGAGAAGTGTTCAAAATATTCCAAACTTTAAATCCAGCTAAATTGGGCCGGTTTTGGAGCAGTTTAGGGGCCCAAAACGTGACTGTGCAGATTTTAGGCAAGTTTTACCATTTAATTTAGGGATATGTTTCCTATTTTACTTTAGTTATTTAGTTTCCTAGTTCAATTGGAAGACCTTTTCTTATGAGGATTTAATTTTTACTAGGTTAAATAAGCTTGGCCAGCCCTAATTATGAACTACTTCTTCTCCATGCGTTCTTTGGGAGAGGAACTTGGCCAAGTGTAGAGATTTTCAGACTTTTTCATTCAAGGAGTTTCCGATCTTTTATTATTTCAATAAAGAACTTTGTGATTTTTATTATGAATATGCATAACTAATTCTCTTTTTGCTAGGGTGAGGCCACGAGCCTTAATAAGAATATATAGTTTCCTTTCAATTTGTTTATCATTATATGCATGCAGATTTTTGAGTTATTAGTCACCGATTTATACTGTCTAAGTGTTTTGATAATTTGCAATCATTAGAATGTTTAGAAAAGGAATTTGATGCAATTTTGGTCGGAGGTCGGTCCCTGAAATTGACGAAGGTTTCTTGTGATTAATATGTGCAAGTTCACTTAGGATGATTACCATGTCTTAAGGGTTGCATGGTTTGTCAAAAGGTTTCACAAATATATATATTTTACCCTATTCTTAGTATGTTTTGGCAATTATTTTGGTAGAATTTTGATACTCTGTTTTTTATTTCCAATATAGAACATTCGACTTCCTCTGGAGCAAAACATGATCAAACAGACGAATTTTGGAGTGATTCAAATAAAAGGACGTTCGTGTGTCTTTTGGCGTGTTCGTATTTGGGATTTTTCTACCAAACGGTTACTTTCTGGCGATGGAATAAATGAATAGTGCGCGGTGCTGAAAAGTGATGTTTCTGGACTGAAATTGCGTTTTTGGAGCCCAAGATGACCCTCTGATAGGTTTGTGGCATTCTGGAGAAGTGTTCAAAATATTCCAAACTTTAAATCCATCTAAATTGGATCGATTTTGGAGCAGTTTAGGGGCCTAAAACGTAGCTGTGCAAATTTTAGGCGAGTTTTACCATTTAATTTAGGGATATGTTTCCTATTTTACTTTAGTTATTTAGTTTCCTAGTTCGATTGGAAGACCTTTTCTTACTAGGTTAAATAAGTTTGGCCGACCCTAATTATGAACTACTTCTTCTCCGTGCGTTCTTTGGCAGAGGAAATTGGCCAAGTGTAGAGATTTTCAGACTTTTTCATTCAATGAGTTTTCGATCTTTTATTATTTCAATAAAGAACTTTGTGATTTTTATTATGAATATGCATAACTAATTCTCTTTTTGCTAGGGTGAGGCCACGAGCCTTAACAAGAATGTATAGTTTCTTTTCAATTTGCTTATCATTATATGCATATAGGTTTTCGAGTTATTAATCACTGATTTATACTGTCTAAGTATCTTGATGATTCGCGACCATTAGGATGTTTAGAAAAGGAATTTGATGTAATTTTGGTCGGAGGTCGGTCCCTGAAATTGACGAAGGTTTCTTGTGATTAATATGTGCAAGTTCACTTAGGATGAATACCATGTCTTAAGGGTTGCATGGTTTGGCAAAAGGTTTCACAAAACTTAATGAGTTGCGCATGTTAAGATTTGATCTGAATACCATAAACGGATTGCATGTTTGATGTACACTCTATATTGGGGGTCCAAGTAGGCATATATTAGGAAAACCTAACCTTCGAAATATGCATATATAGGTCATAAGAAATTGGGAGAACTATATAGGATTGTTCAGGCGACGGTGGATCCCTAGTGCTTTCTTAACTTGATTTTTCTTTTCTTTTTTCCCTCATCTTTAATATTGCAGATTTTTCTACTTCCATTAATTAAATTCGTTTGATTAAATTAGATCATAAAAATCAATCATCTCAAATTTCCATATTACAATAATTAATTAGAATTGGTTTGCTTTGAATTATTTAATAATTCCTATGGAGAACGACCTTGCGAGAATCATTTATACTACAATATCCTTGTCATTCTTGTAAGTATTATAGGAGTTTTTTACCCTTTTGCGTGTGTGGTAAAATACCGATCAAGAAATTGGTGTAGTTGCTGGAGATTATTTAAAATAATATGTTCTAATCAGATTTTGACTTAGTTATTGATGTATATAAAAAATATTTATAAAAAAGAAATTCGTTTTTATTGTTTTCTACATATTGCAGCAATGCAGTGCATATTACAACAATATGTGCATTGTTAGCACCTGTTCAGCAGGGCATAAATTGTTTCCATTTGATCCAGAACTTGAGCAGTATTTAAGAAGGAGACGCATAGAGCAAAATTTACAGTAGGTTCCTTCCCTGCAGGGGACTTTTCTGCAGTCTTTATTTTCTAGGGATCTGCACAACAAAGAAACAATGACTTTTGTTATTCCAGAGGCTGGACAGCCTTTAGGTGATTCATTGGCAGCATATGCCACTAACATACCAAGTTGCATTAGTTATCCGGAAGTTGAGGAAGGTTCTACATTCGAAATAAAGCATCACATGTTGAATATTCTACCTACATTTCATAGGTTACCTACCGACGATCCTAGCATGCACATTACAGAATTTTTAATAGGATGCAATAATATTTTAGTGAGAGGATTTTCAGCCGAATCTATTAAGCTTCGTTTATTTCCTTGCACTTTGAAATATCAAGCAAGGAGATGGCTCCTCACACTTCCATCTAGAAGCATTAGCACTTGGGACCAGCTCAAGTGAACTTACCTCTTTTAGATGCCATAAAACAAGTGCGCAAGTATGCAAAATTCCTTTAAAGAGCTTTGTACGAACAAGAGAAGATTCAATGATCAAGAAACTGTGGCATTAAGCGAAGAAGTATCAACTGTTTTGCAGAGAAAGCTACCACCGAAGTTGAAGGATGCCGGTAGCTTTACCATTCCATATGTAATTGGAGGGAAAGAGTTTGGGATAACATTGTGTGATTTGGGGGCATCCATCAATTTGATGCCATATTCAGTGTATGAATCACTAAACCTTGGAGACTTGAAGGAAACAAAGGTAGTAATCCAATTGGCAGATCGTTCAAATAGATATCCCAAAGGCCTATTGGATGGTGTACTTGTGCAAGTGAATGAACTTATTTTTCCCGCTCATTTTTTTGTTCTTGAGATGGAACATGACCCTATGCCTACTGCACTTCCTCTTATATTGGGAAAACCATTCCTTAGAATGGCACGTACGAAGATTGATGTCTACGATGGTACTTTAACCATGGAAATTGATGGAGAAAGCGTCAAGTTCAAAATCTTCAATGCTATAAGTGATAGGGGCATATTTATGCACCTTAGTTTAGCTTGTTCTTGTGCATTTATAGTGTTTTTCCTTAGTAAAGTAGTCTTTTAAGCTAGTTTTATGTATTTTCAGGATTTAAGGGCAAAGTATGCAAAAGGATGCATTTTGGAGCCTTTTGGAGCAAATTAGAGCTTGGAATGGATATCATATGCTTGGAGCCAAGAGGATGGACGAAATTGAAGACTTGAAGATGATGATTCCTACTTGAGCAAGGTTTCCTAGTTGAAGTAGGAAAGTCCCTAATGGAAGATGGTTTCCTAGTTGAAGTAGGATTCCTAGTTAAAATGGGTTTCCTAGAAGAACAAAGTTTCCTACTCAAACAAGGTTTCCTACTTGAAGTAGGAAAGTTAAATCCCAATGGCCTTAAGTTGCAGCAACAAAGAAGAATTCCAAGATGAAGAAGGATTAGCTTTCCTAATCCTAATGCACAAGGTTTTCAGCCACAAAGAGGAGTCCTAAACACTTTAGGACACCTTATCCTAATCCTATAGGGATGCCATGCACTTTACCTTATCTTGGAGGGTTTCTAGAAGCCTTAGATGCCCTATCCTATCTTTGCCGTGGGTTTTATCCAACTCCCCTTAGTTTTTAGGCTTTCTAGAAGCCTTAACATTATCCCTAAGAAGGTGCCGCACCCTTATCTCTTTTTCCCTACAAATCTGGCACTTAAATCATGATTCTAGAAACCTTATCTTATCTCCTACAAAGGTGGCGCCCCAAATCCTTCTAGAAGTGCCAATTTCTGCCACAAAACACTTTGTTTCTAGAACCCTAAAAATCTGGCGCCTCTATTCCTTTTCCTTTGGGGTTTCCTACCTTCTAGATGGCCTATTCCTGATGGGTTTTGATTTCCTTGTCATATTCAAATACTTAGTCCTTTTCCTTGCTAATTGAGAGGGATTTTGCACTATAAATAGACCCCCTTGCCGCACCAATTGAATCATTCACTCCTCCACATTCAGAAATTCGCCAGAAATAAATTCCCAACCCTTTGCCGCAGCCATCCTTCACCATTCTCCATATTTTCCCACCTTGCCGCACTCCCCATCCCTCCTAAACACCACCCTACCATCACACATCCATTCCTCCATACAAATATCACCCAAAACCTATCCTTAGACCTTGTGCCGCAACAAAGAGGAGGAGAAGAGGGCTTGGACGTTGATGCAATTCAAGTTCGAGTTGCTGGAATTTTTAGGTGTTTCCTCTCCTTTAATTTCAATGGTTAAATTTACTTTTCTTTGTCTTGTACGTATGAGGAACTAAACCCCCCCTTGGCTAGGGGGGATTCGAAACCATGAACATGCTTGCTATATGATTTGATTACCTCTAATTGCGTTTCATAAGTTGTGACTTCAATTCACTTATCTATTTGAATTAAACTGATTTGTGTGTGTTGGTTGAGAGTGCACGCTTAATTATCATGCATAAATCTAATGCTAGGATATAAGGAAGTTTCACCTAATCGTTACAAACTTATATTCACAAGTAGTAAAAGTTGATGATCTCAATTGCGTTAAGTAAATTCTTGGCATAAGTTTCATGCAATTCATAGTAACAAGTGCTTCGTCAATGCTTATGGTTTTCAAAGAACTTAATGATTCTTGCTTGTATCTCTATTATGCAATTCATGTAGGGAACTTGTGGGGAATGCTTTGGGTTGTCGTATGCAATCATCCAATTCAATAACGTTAGGAAAATCTGAGGGTTAATTAGTGCAATTCACGGTTAATCTGGGGCGTTGAGAATTCATGGTTTATTGAAAAGCAATTAGAAATCGTTTTGTGTGCAAGTATGGCATGTGTGGAGATGAACCCCTTAGCTAGCCTTCATTCCATTCATTAAATCCAAATTCGTTTTAAAATTTGTTCGTTTTACAAAGTTTTAAGTTTTGTTTTCAAATTCGTCAAAAGCAAAATCCCCCTTTACTTGGAGTGTCAAATTAGTTAGAAATCAATTTAGTTTGTGTTTTTAAAGTATCTTGAGTCAAGTTATAACTATTTTCGTCCAAATTCTTCTCTAGTGCTCAAAACTGCTCAGAAAGTAGTTTTAAGGCAGTTTTGAGTGTTTTCTTGCTGTTTTGAGTCTTTTGGTTTGTCTTAGTGTTTTAAACTTTAGTTTTGCATTCTTTGGGTCTAGTTTGGTGTTTTATATTGTGTTTTTACGTTTTTGAGTCAAATCCAAGTGATTAACAATCCCTCCTAATCCCCGGTCCAGAACGATCCCTACTTACATTCTTCACTACAATTGATAAAAAGAGGGTTTAATTTGTGTGCGTATAATTGATCCCTACACCAGAACGATCCCTACTTACATTTTTCACTACAATTGATCCCTACTTAAACCGATTCCTGAACATTTGAAGTATGCATTTTTGGGAAATGATGAAACATTACCGGTCATCATATCGTCACAACTCATAGCAGAAGAAGGGGAGAAACTGATCCGAGTACTGAAGGATCACAAAATTGCCATAGCTTGGAGCATTGCAGATATCAAAGATATAAATCTAGCTACATGTATGCATAGGATTCTGCTGGAGGAAGGTGCAAAACCTACAAGGGAAGCTCAACGCTATTTGAACCCACTCATAATGGAGGTCGTCAAGAAAGAGGTTATCAAGCTTCTTGATGTTGGCATCATATATCCTATCTCGGACAGCAAGTGGGTGAGCCCTGTTCAAGTAGTTCCGAAGCGATCCGGAGTCACAGTTGTTAAGAATGAAGATAGTGAGCTAGTGCCTACACGAGTGCAAAATAGTTGGAGAGTCTGTACAGACTATCAGAAGATAAACAGCACCACACGCAAGGATCACTTTCCAGTTCCATTCATTGATCAAATGTTAGAAAGGTTAGTTAGTCATTCTCATTATTGCTTTCTTGATGGATATTCTGGATATAATCAGATTGCAGTTGCTCCGGAGGATCAAGAAAAGACGACTTTCACATGTCCATTTGGCACATTTGCATACTGGATGATGCCGTTTGGACTTTGCAACACCCCCGCCACATTTCAAAGGTGTATGGTAAGTATCTTTTCTGATATGATTGAGAAAATAATTGAAGTGTTCATGGATGATTTTTCAGTTTATGATGATTCTTTTGATATATGTCTACATAATCTGTCCCTAGTTTTAAAACGTCAAGAAACGAATTTGGTCTTAAATTGGGAAAAATGTCATTTCATGGTTTCGCATGGATTAGTTCTAGGGCATATCATATATGAAAATGAAATTGAAGTTGATAAATCTAAAGTAGAACTTGTTAGTTCTTTACATCTCCCTACTGCTGTCAAGGAGGTTCGTTCTTTTCTTGGACATGCAGGTTTCTATCGTAGGTTTATGAAGGACTTCTCAATGATTTCTAGACCCTTGTGTTGTTTGCTTCAAAAGGATGTAACATTTGATATGAATGAAGAATGTGTGGTAGCATTCAACAAACTTAAGGAGTTGTTATCCACGGCTCCTGTGATCATGCCACCAGATTGGAGTTTACCTTTTGAGTTAATGTGCGATGCTTCATACTATGTTCTCGGTGCAGTTCTAGGACAGTGTGTCAACAAAGTGCCACATGTCATCTATTATGCATCACAAACACTCAATGATGCACAGTTGTATTTACTTTAGAAAAATTTAGATCTTATCTGATTGGAACTAAAGTTATTGTGTTTTCTGACCATGCAGCTTTGAAGTATTTACTCACAAAAAAAGATGCAAAACCGCGACTCATTTGATGGATACTTCTGCTTCAAGAGTTTGACTTGGAAATCAAGGATAAGAAAGGGAGTGAGAATGTTGTAGCAGATCATCTTAGCAGACTTGTGCACTCAAACTCAGAGGAAGATCTCATCCCTTTACGTGAAAGTTTTCTGAATGAGCAATTGTTTTCATTAAATGTTACTGACCCTTGGTATGCAAATATTATCAATTACAAGGTCACCAAAAAGATTCCGGATGATTTTACACGTGCTCAGAAAGATAAGCTTGTCAAAACCGCCAAATACTACGAGTGGGATGATCCTTATTTGTGGAAATATTGCCCTGATCAATTGATTAGAAGGTGCGTCCCTGAATCTGAGTTTAAATATATTCTAACTTTTTGTCGTTCTTATGCATGTGGAGGCCATTTAGGAGCAAAGAGGACAGCCCTTAAAGTGTTAGAGAGTGGTTTTTATTGGCCTAGTTTGTTTAAGGATGCGTACGAGTTTTGTGTAACATGTGATCGTTGTTAACGAACAGGTAACTTGGGCCCAAGAAATCAAATGCCACAAACCCCTATTTTGATTGTTGAGATCTTTGATGTGTGGGGCATTGATTTCATGGGACCTTTTCCATCTTCAAATGGTTTTCTTTACATTTTATTGGCTGTGGATTATGTTTCTAAATGGGTGGAAGCAAAAGCCACCAAAACTAATGATTCAAAAGTTGTTTCAGATTTTATTAAGACTAACATCTTTGTAAGATTTGGGACACCTAGAGCAATCATTAGCGATGGAGGGAGTCACTTTTGCAATAGAACATTTGAAGCGTTGCTTAGGAAGTACAATGTCACACATAAGGTGTCTACACCTTATCATCCGCAAACTAATGGTCAAGCAGAAGTATCAAACCGCGAGGTGAAGCAAATTTTGGAGAAAACTGTGAGTCCTAGTAGGAAGGATTGGAGCATGCGTTTGAACGATGCCCCATATGACTGCTCATAAGACTCCTATTGGAATGTCTCCATTTCGGTTAGTTTATGGGAAACCATGTCATCTTCCAGTAGAATTAGAACACAAAGCTTATTAAGCGATCAAAGCCTACAACATGGACATGAATGTTGCTGGACAGCAGATGAAGCTTCAATTGAATGAGTTAGATGAAATCCGGAATGATGCATACGAGTCTAGTCGAATATACAAGAGAAATCAAAGGCATTTCATGACAAGATGATATCAAGGAAAAGCTTTGCCATTGGACATAAAGTTCTTCTATTTAATTCTTGCCTTAAGTTATTTCCAGGTAAGCTTCGTTCTCGATGGGTTGGTTCGTTTGTTATAACTAATATTTTTCCTCATGGTGCAGTGGAAATCCAAAGTGCAAAGACTAGAAACGTGTTCAAAGTGAATGGACGTAGACTCAAACCATATTACGAGTCTTTTGCAGAGCATGATGTGGAGGTTGTACCCCTCCAAGAACCAGCTTCCCTTGAATGATTACTCTTGCTACCGTCCAGCTGCGGACGTAAAAGCAAACACTTATGGGAGGCGAACCAGCTTCCCTTAAATGATTACTCTTGAATGATTCACTTGTCTTTTCTTAGTTAGTTCCTTATATTTTTGAGCTATTTACTTTGTTTTTGTGTTTTGTAGGATTTGTCAAGCAAAGAAAAGAAAAATAGCACAAGTGGAATTTTAAGTAACAAATTCGTCAAAACTGCCTGTGCAGGTCAGCTGACTTTGGAAGCAAGTTGCGGACATCTCAGAATGAATTAATGAGCCTTATATTCTTGGAAAGCTACGGACGTCTATTTTCTGATGCATTTCGCGGATTGTTAATATCATTTTTCTAGAAGAAGTTATGGCTGTTTTAACACTGAAAGGTTCCCAAGAGGCTAAGCAGTTTGTAACTGACAAGAAAGCATTGAAAGCAATAAATCCAATAAAACTAACAGCCAAAACTGATGCAGCCAAGAACAAGCCAGCTAACACCTATTCAAATATTAGAGGAAATGGAAAATTAAGTGAGAGTAATGGGCATAAAGGCTGCCCAAAGAGTTACAATTGTTTTAGCATTTCCTCTCACTTATTGTCATCACTAAATGGTTGTTAGTGGGGTGAGTTATGGAGAAAAAACTGTGGCTGCAGAAAAGAAGAAAAGGGCTACAGGTTGCAGCGGCAAAGGGTGAAAAAAAAAGGTGAAAGAAAAAGATAGAAAAAAAAAAAAGCAAGGAAAAAAGAAGGCTGTTGCGTTGGGGAAGGAAGGAAAGGAAGGAGGAAATCTTGGCATTCTCTTCTTTCGGTTTTATCTTCTCAAACTCATGTCTTTCTTTTGGTTTAATTTGAGAATTATGTGTAACTAATTTTTAGTAGTTAGGGGCTGTTTTGAATCCCCGAATATGATTGCAAGTTTGTTATGACATTTCGTTTGAATTACTTTTATGAATGGATGAAAATTGGTTCACTACTTGTCTCATTGATGAATTCTTTATGTGTTTTCTATAGATGCATACTTAGTAAGCATATCTAGGATTCTAATGCTATAAATATGTGTGTGCCTGCCCTTGTCGAATGAGGACCTACATATGTTCTAGAGTAGTACTTGTTAATTGCGATTAACATGTGAATCAATTTCTAGGATAAGTAAGACAACGCTTACAATGCCTTGTGATGACTCAAACTCTTTTCATTCTTAATGATTTCTACTTGTTAAATCTATGAACACACCATTCTAGATTGCATGTTAGGGACTAAGTTAAGTTGAAAACGTCATTCTCTTAACATACTACATAAGAAAGAGTAATAGGCTAAGTTCTAACATTGAGCCAACTTGAGCATCTTCATCCGAAAATGAAAGGAATTTGAATGAAACATAACATGTTTGCATGATTATTTGGTGGTGGATAGCAATTCCCCTAACTCGTTTTTCTTAATTTGTGAACTACTTAAAAATCTGTTTCTGTTTTGTTTTTGTTCGATTTAATTTGAATAGCAAATCAACTCCATAAATCCCAAAAATTTGTGTGAGTGTAGCTCTGTGTGTCTAGTGTCTTCATGTAAAATTTCGTAGACTTTAGATAAGTGTAAGTCGGTCTAATAATTATTTTTCGGTGACTGGTCAGTAGGGACAGCAACACAGTTTTTGTGACATTTTATGTAGTTAGATAAAACAATCTTCTGCGGGAAAGACCCTTATTTTCATATGCTACAATTGACAAATCTTAGTGTTAATAAGGAAAATCAATAGGACATTTGTGTGCTACTTTGTGGTGTGCTTTTAATCATATCACCGCCCAGAGTAGGGCACAGTCCTTCACGTGATGTTCACCTCCCGCACCACACGCTCATCTTGGATCCAAGTTAGGTGCACAGTCCTGTCGTACAGACCACTTTAGGTGGTTCAGACTCGTAGGTGACCCGCAATTATTCGCTCAGTCTTCACATAATCGTAGCACTTGAGCGTATTTATTACACTAGTCTTGTCGTACAAACCACTTTAGGTGGTTCCGACTCATGTGTAGGTATAGTTAGTGAGTTGGGGATTTGAGCTCTAGATTCAGCCATACAGGCCATGTTAGGTGACTCCGGCTGACATGTTACTTGCATTGATTGGTATTACCTGGTTTACTTACACTTTATGTGGAGGCATTCGACATGGCATATTTCTGAGCATGTTTTCTATATATGTGTATATTCTATTTTTTGGGAAACTATACAGGTTTTATGGCAAGGGGTTAGAACTTTTGATAATGAAATGATTTTGAAAAGCTTTGTTTTTGCCCACTCACACTTTCTGTTTTGCGCCTCTCCAGGTTCTAGTTTGGATTGCTCTTTTGGTGGCTCATGAGGAATTCACGGCATATCTGACAGATTTTCACCAATGTAGGACCCCCTCTGGGTGTGTTTAGTTAGCATTTGTTCCTCTGGACTGCACTAGGTTTTCTATGCTCTGAATATTGTTTTTCACACTTACGCTTGCACATGTATGTTAACTACTCTGTATGCAGTTTGGTTTTTATTTGTTCGTACTTTTACTATTATTCTTAGCTTCCGCACTGTGCACATGGTTACGTCACTCTCACGTGACGGCCAACATGCCTTGATTTCGGTCGGAGTTTGTCATTTACAATTGGAAAACCAACAGGTTTTAAAACATTATATTGCTTCAGCAGTTTTATAAAAATAGGATTTGCTTTCATACAAGTACAACAACTCTAGAAAAGATAGTGAAAAAAAAGTATAAAGAAAACATTAACAAACACTTTTAATTACACTAACAAAGTTTAAAAATGAAATACAAATTCTGATGCATACAATTGCAAGTTTGTTTTAATAATTGGGTCATTCTATCAGAGAAAGTGTAGAATAAACGTCATCCCTGGAATACGAATGCCCTTCTTCTTGAAACGTCATCCCTGGAATACGAATGCCCTTCTTTTTGAAACTTTTGACAAACTCCTAACGCAATTAGTCCTACCATGTGGTCTGTTTGAAGATAACTCACAGTCATTTATAACATAGTTTTAATTATTTTCTAGTTGTTAATCGAAAACCACCCACACCTAAATCAATTTAATACATAGAGTTAAACAAAAAGGAAAATAAAGTAGAAAAATGATTAATAGTAATCATTGATCACAAATATATTCAGATATTTGCCAGTTAATTGGTTAGGAAGGACACAAACATAGAATGACAAATTACAACAAGCAAATATGATAAATTCTACAATGACAAAGAATTAAAACAATTTAAATGGACCAGTATTTAAACACAACAAAATAAAGATATGAAAAATTAGTTTTTAATTAAACCAAGTACCTAGGAAGAACTTGACTTTTAAACTTATGAAAACAATAACGATTGGTAGGGATAATGCTTCTATTGACAAAGAAGAAAAAGTCTGCAACATCTGCCCATAATGTAACCATTAGTTCTTTTTTTATGTGGATAAAGCAAATGATGTATAAATATTTAAATTTTATACAATGTCAATACACCAAGTATTGAAAACAATTTATAATGACAGTAATAAGAAGGAATAAATAACCTTATATTTTGAATCAGTATATCACACTTGTATGCAATCCTCTGATTAATCTGTTTTGGTTCTAGACGCTGCACTTACATGATCAATGACATCTTACAATTTAAAAGATAATATAGGCAGATTGTTAAATCTATTTTAAAAAATAAATATAAATATTTTTATTGTATGTATATATACATACATATTAATAGTACTCATAAGGATCTCAAGTTTGTTTAGGCAAGGATAAAGCATGTTATAATCTTGTAGAAATAACCGATGTCTAGGGATGGGTGGAAACACACTTGCCAGTTTTTAGAAGTTGTTTTCTATCACATCCTGGCCTAGGGTCCACTGCATCCCAGACCCGCTCCACCACCGTAGCACGATATTGTCCGCTTTGGGCCTTGACTACTCCTTCACGGTTTTGTTTCTGGGAACTCACACAAGAACTTCCCAGTGGTTCACCCATCATGGGATTGCTCTCGCGCGCTACTGGCTTAACTTCAAAGTTCTCATGGAACCCGAAGCCAGTAATCTCCCAAAATGCCTCGTGCTAGGTAGAGATGGGAATACACATATAAGGCTTACAGGATCCACTCCCCTGGGCGATGTGGGATGTTACATTTTCATAGTGAATACAACTCAAGTATCATGTGCACGACTTTATATTGTCCTTTGATTCTAATGGTGTGAAAATCGTTGATTTCGTAGCAGCCACTAGGTTCAATTTTTGAAGTCATAACATCATGGTCAATATCTATTGTACAGGCCTCAACCGCATGTTGCTTCACAATTCATTATGCCAAAAAAGTGAATAACACAAAAAATAGTATATATATTGATTGTTACCATGAGCAAATATAATGAATGAAAACAGTTAAATTATTTGAACTAATATTTAAAAAATATTCCATAAATATAAAAAAATTTACCATAAAAAATATAATACCTTAATTATAACCCAAGAAAGTAAAAAAATGGAGGGAAAAAAAATTACAGAACACCCATCTATACATTTTGTTCACCTAAATATATTTAAGTTTTATTATTTGGCTAGTTAATTATTATTATTGTCACCATCTTGGATTAAAATAATTAAACAATGATTTTTCACCGTTTCATCAAGTAATATACAATGTAGAGTTGTATATTTTTGAACAGTCCCTAGAATTATTGATTCCCATATCCTGCAGATCCAAATTTTTATTTTCTCTGCTTACTTGTATAATTTCAATTGTGCTTACTTGTATTATTTCAACTGATGGATAGGAGTCGGCTGTATGTTTTTCATTTATCTTGTTATGATGCAATTTCCATGATATGTCACATCCCAGACCAGCTCCGCCGTAGCATGATATTGTCCCCTTTAGGCTTACCATTCCCTCACAGTTTTGTTTCTGGGAACTCACGACCAACTTCCTAATGGGTCACCCATCCTAGGATTGCTCTCGCCCAATCTCGCTTAACTTCGGAGTTCCGATGGAACCTGAAGCCAATAAGTCCCCAAAAGGCCTCGTGTTATAGGAGGTGGGTATGTACATATAAGGCACATCACCCCTCTCTGTTGGTCGATGTGGGATGTTACAATCCACCCCCTTAGGGGCCCGACGTCCTCGTCGGCACACTCGCACCACAAGCAGAGTGGCTCTGATATGATATCTCACAAGCTTATTCAAAACTAAAAAAAGAAAAGAAAAAAAAAACATAAACCAATGGTTCATCCATGTTTTCAGAGGAAGAGATTCATCGCTTAGTTGATATCAAGATTGACCACAGTTGGAAGACAGAAACTGTGAACCCATAATCCATAAGAAAAACAAATGGTCTAAAATTCGTAAACCCCGAATGAACATCCAAACACATAACCAAAACTCTCAAAATCACCAAAAAGAAAACAAAAGAAAAACTAAAATTTAAACAGAAGGTGAGTCCACAATTTATTCCACCCCTAAATATTCCAAGGTAAAAATTTTCACTTGGCTTCTTACTCATGGAGAACTTTATACTAGGATGAGATTGAGTAAAATCATTCACAATATTAACAAATTGTGCCCTGCATGTGGCAATAAGTGACACACCCCGACCCAGAAAGTCCAGTTGGACCCTGAATCGAGCTGTGCTGGCTGACACCTGAAAGGTGACAAAGCCATAAAATGTGATAGCGTGTAGAAAAATGTGAATAATTTGAACCTAAAAATTTTAAATACCAGAGTGCGTTGTGAGCAGGAGCGAACCCATTTCACACACGACATCAGAGCATAAGTAAGGTACAGAAGTGTGGGTAAGAATCATACCCTCAAAAGTATCCATCAATACTAAGATTCGCCATAGATCCTTGTCGATACAAACTCAGCAACTAAAACCTGAAGGTCACCAAACAGAGAGTGTGAGTGAGCAATAAAACCAAGCTTCCCAAAGTTATTACCTATCTAAAAGTAATGCCCTTCAATTTAAAACCCGTATCGTTTTCCATAAGACAATACAACATATATACATATATTCAAACCATACTCAAAAATGGCCAAAACCACGGTTTGCCATGTCCATCAACTCCACCATGCATTAATAAGTACGCCAAAGGAACTTAATCAATACAAAATGATATATCAGTCGGAGTCATCTAATGTGACCTGTACGACTGCACCCATATCTTATCAATCAATGCTAGCACATAAGTCGGAGTCACCTCTAGCGACCTGTACGACTTA